>NC_044983.1:16307367-16601279 GCF_008728515.1 Papio anubis
GATCTCAAGTGATCCTCCTGCCTCGGTCCTCCAAAGTGCTAGGATTGCAGGTGTGAGCCACCACACCCAGCCAACTTTATACAACTTCTAAAGAGAGAAATTATGAAATGTAATTAAAGTTCTGAATAAATGCCCCAAGAATAATGAGATCTTAAAGTCTCTTTCACCTGAGCCTTCAAAGGCATGAAGCACAATGACTAAAGTAGGGATGAACATGTGAGGAAAAAAGAAAAAAAAAAAACTAAGTTGTGTCTCTATAAAAGCCATCCACCAAACACAGGACAAACATGACAATAGATGATGACAGAGCAACACTTCAGTACAAAAAGAGATGCTTTATAGGATCTTAAACTATCTCCACTCAATATTTTTCATGAGGATGCTGTACTTATTACCGATACATCTGACTTTGTTACTTCTTTGCATTTCTGCTGCATTTAAATCTGAGAAAGTGATGAATTCTTGAAGCTCTTAGTATTGTTTCTGTCTCTTCTGGGAAGTTTAGAAAGATGGCAATGATAAATGCCATCTTCCCAGCAGGAAGGGAAGGTACACAATTACATTTAGAAACACCTGACTATCCTAGCTTTTTATTATTTTAAGAAAGAGGAAGCTTATTAAAGGAAATTTTAGAACTAGAGAAAAATCAATAATAAAAAAACTATTATCTGTATGTGATGTGAGAGTGTACAAGCACTATAATAAATTTCCATTTAATTCTTGTATTAGTCCATTCTCACACTGCTGTAAAGAATACTACCTGGCCGGTCGCGGTGGCTCACGCCTGTAATCCCAGCACTTTGGGAGGCCAAGACGGGCAGATCACGAGGTCAGGAGATCGAGACCATCCTGGCTAACACGGTGAAACCTCGTCTCTACTAAAAATACAAAAAAGTTAGCCGGGCGCGGTGGCGGGCGCCTGTAGTCCCAGCTACTCGGTAGGCTGAGGCAGGAGAACGGCGTGAACCCGGGAGGCGGAGCTTGTAGTGAGCCGAGATCGTGCCACTGCACTCCAGCCTGGGCGACAGAGCGAGGCTCCGTCTCAAAAAAAAAAAAAAAAAAGGAATACTACCCGAGACTGGGAAATTATGAAGGAAAGAGGGTTCATTGTCTCTACAGCTCCGCAGGCTTAACAGGAAGCATGGCTAGGAGGTCTCAGGACACTTACAATCATGGCAGAAGGCAAAGGGGAAGCAGGCACCTTCCACCTGATGGTTTTAAAGCCATCAGCTCTCATGAGAACTCACTCACTATTATGAGAATAGCATGGGGGGAAACCACCCCATGATCCATGAACCACCCCCGCGATCCAATCACCTCCTACCTGGTCCCTCCACTGACATGTGGAGATTACAATTTGAGATGAGATTGGGTTGGGGACACGGAACCAAACCATATCAATTATTAAGCAATTTTGTGACACAGATACTTTTTATTATTCCCACTCTATAATTGACTAAATTCACTGAAGTACATAAAGACACCATACAGCCATCGGGGGTAACTCAGTAGACTTCTTAGTCTAATTCTGTGATCCTCAACCAGGAGTGATTTCTCCACCTCTAGCAGACACTGGCAGTGTCTGGAGACATTGTTGGTTGTTACCACTAGGTAGTGCTATTGCCATCTAGTGGGTGAGACCAGGGATGCTGCTAAACAATGCACAGGACAGCCCCTCACAACAAAGGCTCAGCCAGCCAGAGTGTCAGTAGTGCTGAGATTCAGAAACACTGGTATGTTCTACAATTTCGTGAGGGTCCTGATAAAAGTGTTACAACTTGGTGTGGTGGTTTGTCTAAACCTCATTCTTTCTCTCATTGTTCTTGCTGTTAGAACCTTATTTTCTTCAGGGAAGGTCACCCTATTCTCTGTTTAGGAGTCAATATTGATTAGACTAGACTAATCATGATAATCCCATTTCCTGTCAGCAGCTGATTTTCAGGGATAGACATGTAACCTGGTTCTGACCAATAACACACAAAGGGGGATCTGCTAGAGGGATGGGTTCTGGGAAGTATGTTTATGCTTTCTTTTCTTTTGAGATGTAGAAATTATTTTTAGGAAGAACTAAAATAATTTATATATGCATGATGAGACAACAAGGGATGCCAAAATAATTTAGAAAAAATGTAGTTACTAAAATTGCTAGCAAAGGCAAAAAATAAATAAAAAAGTAAACCCAAAACAAATTTTAGAGATACCATGCCTTATAGAACTTCTAGAAGTGATAGATTTTAAATTTATGGACCATTTCCTTGAATTGAAATTAACAGCAGAGACTTTCCAATCTAGGAAAAAAATCTACTTTTCTTCCTCCAAAATCAGAGAAATCAATGAAGTGAAACATGAAAGATTCATGTGAGGTGCCCTCTACTGAAAGCATAAATTTTGACACAATCAGAGAAAAACATTATGAGAGAGGATGATCATTAAGTTAGTATCTTCCAGTTACCTACACTTGTCCCTCAGGGTCATGAGTTATGAATGGGGTTTGTTCAACTACAATAGTCCTTCCCACCCACATAAGATTCTTAAATCCCCTTCTATCAGAGAATTACTCTTGTAGTAAATTAGGATTCCTAAAGGGAATATCAAGAGCTCTCAGTAGTATTGAGGTTAAATCACTCTTTCCAGCAATAAACGTTATTTCTGAAAAGTAAAACTGAAATTGAACTTGTGTCAGTTAAGAGTCATTGCAAAGTTTTAAACTGTGCTCAGTGTTCAAAGGTTTTATTTTTCCCCAGTAGGATTGAGGTATAATTGACAAAAAAAAAAAATTGTACATATTTAAAGTGTACCATGTGATGTTTTGACACATATATGCGCTGTGAAATGATTATCATAATAAAGCTAATTAGCACATCCATCACCTCACGTGGTAACCATTTCTTTTTGTAGTGAGAGCACCACACAGTGAAATGGTCATTTGTGTGGGCTGCCTGTTTGGTGATGGAAGCTCAGCTCACAGCAGATGTGAAAGTAAAACAACTTGACTAGGATTTACAATTAGAGAAAAAAGCTTTTCTGAGCTCTATCGTCAGAAGTCAGCTTAATTAAAAGCTGATATTCATGATATAGTGTTTTCTTTTCTTCTTTTCTTTTTCTCTTTCTTTTTTTTTTAAAAGGCCTTCTACTTTTAGTCAACTGAAATCTCCTTTAAGATATATATATTTTTTTTTTTGGTGAGGTGGCTCATGACTGTAATTGCAGAACTTTGGGAAGCCGAGGCAGGTGGATTACTTGAGGTCAGGAATTCCAGACCAGCCTGGCCAACGTAGTGAAACCCCGTCTCTACTAAAAATACAAACATTAGCCAGGTGTGGTGGCACACATCTGTAGTCTCAGCTAGTTGGGAGGCTGAGAGAGGAGAATCGTTTGAACCCAGGAGGTGGAGGTTGCAGTGAGCCGAGACTGCAACATTGCACTCCAGCCTGGGTGACAGAACAAGACTGTCTCAAAAAAAAAAAAAGTTTTTTATGTTTGGTGCGTTTCTTGTTGGCGTGATTTTTGCCTTTGTAGCTTGTTCTTCCATTTCCTTCCAAGCCTGTTCTTCCTTCCTTTTGCCATCTTTGATATCACATGAAAAAAAATCTAGGGGAGACTTGTAGAGACCTTGAAGTTGCACTGGGCCCTGGGGAAGCTGCAGTGTGGAGCGGGGGCATGCAGGCTGGTGCGTAGGCATGGGGGCCGCCATGTTGGAGCTACTTGCAGGTTAGGTATAGTGTGCCAGCACAGAAGCTATGATGCAGCCCCCAGGGCACCTGAGGCGGCCCTGCAAGCAGGTGTGGCCAGGCTGGGGCCCTGGGAGAGGCCAGCAGACCGAGGGGTGCTCAGGTTGGACTGGCCCTATTTGACGGGCTAGACCACCCTTCAGGGTTCAGGACTGACAGTTCTCCAAGGGCTAAAGTCTCCTATGGGAGCAAGTTGAGCCTAGGGTGATGGCCATCCCTGGCCATGCTCTGCTACAGATGCTCCTGGACCAAACCCTCTGGGCTCTACATCAGCTAGTTTGCAGCCCCCTACCTCTTCTCTAAGCAGCTCTCCCTGCCAACTTGTGTCTCTGGTGGCTGAAGGGTCTCCTTCTGCTGGAGTTCCAGAGACCCGTGGTGAAAGCCAGTTGCTCCATCCCAGTTCAACTCGCCTGTTCCCCTGGAGCTGCTGGGGCACAGGAACAAGACCAGGTATGCAGTAGCCCCGTGTAGGGTTCCCAGATTTCCTCCTCTCAGTCCAGCTTCTGTGTGTTCCCTCTGTTCACTCTCAGTGCCTTCCCTCTGAAGATCTGCCAGGAGTATACCAGTCATCTTGGTCCCTTGGTGGCAGCTGTTTTACCTGGCTGCATCTGGTCAGCCATTTTGCCCCTACTCAAAAACTTCTTACTGTTAACGTGGGAAAAACTGAATGCTATTCTTCTAAGATCTTTACAAGGCAAAGATGCCCACTCTTGCCATTTCTATTGAATATAGGACCGGATGTATGAGCAAGAGCAATTAGTCCAGAAAAAAAAATAAAAAGTACATAAGCCCTTTCTTCATATGTGTGTTGGCCACATAAATGTCTTCTTCTGAGAAGTGTCTGTTCATGTCCTTTGCCCACTTTTTAATGGGGTTGCTTGTTTTTTTTCTTGTAAACTTAAGTTCCTTATAGACGCTGGATATTAGACCTTTGATGGATGGACTGCACAAATTTTCTCCCATTCTGTAGGTTATTTGTTCACTCTGACGATAGTTTCTTTTGCTGTTTAGAAGCTCTTTTGTTTAATTAGATCCCATTTGTCAATTTTTGCTTTTGTTGCAATTGCTTTTGATGTTTTCATCATGAAATCTTTGCCCATGTCTATTTCCCAGATGGTGCTGCCTAGATTTTCTTCGAGGGTTTTTATAGTTTTGGGTTTTATATTTAAGTCTTTAATCCATCTTGACTTAATTTTTGTATAAGGCTTAAGGAAGGAGTCTAGTTTGAATTTTCTGTGTATGGCTAGCCAGTTCTCTTAGCATTATTTATTAAATAGGGAATCGTTTCTCCATTGCTTCTTTTTGTCAGGTTTGTTGCAGATGAGATGGTTGTAGATGTGTGGTCTTATTTTTGAGTTCTCTATTCTGTTCCATTAGTCTATATGTCTGTTTTTGTATCAGTACCATGCTGTTTTTGTTACTGTAACCTTGTAGTATGATTTGAAGTTGGGTAGTGTGATGCCTCCAGCTTTGTTCTTTTTGCTTAGGATTGTCTTAGCTATCCAGGCTCTTTTTTTGGTTCCACATGAATTTTAAAATAGTTTATTTTTCTAATTCTTTGAAGAATGTCAGTGGTAGCTTGATAAGAATAGCACAGAAATTATAAATTACTTTGGGCAGTATGACCATTTTCACAATATACTGATTTTTCCTATCCATGAGCTCAACATCACTGTTCATTAGAGAAATGCAAGTCATAACCACAGTGAGATACCCATCTCATGCCAGTCAGAATGGTGATCATTAAAACATCAAGAAAAACAGATGCCAGTGAGGCTGTAGAGAGATAGGAATGCCTTTCCACTGTTGATAGGAGTGTGAGTTAGTTCAATCATTGTGGAAAATGGTGTGGCAATTCCTCAAAGACCTAGAATCAGAAATACCATTTGACCCAGCAATCTCATTCCTGGGTATATACCCGAAGGAATATAAATCATTCTGTTATAAAGATACATGTATGTATATGTTCATTGCAGCTTTTTTCACAATAGCAAAGACATGGAATCAACCCAAATGCCCATCACTGACAAACAAAGAAAATGCGGCACATATAGATCATGGAATACTACGCAACCATAAAAACGAATGAGATCATGTCCTTTGCAGGGACATGGGTGGAGTTGAAAGCCATTATTCTCAGTAAACTAACACAGGAGCAGAAAACCAAACACTGCATGTTCTGACTCATAAGTGGGAGCTGAACAATGAGAACACATGGACATAGGGAGGGGAACAACACACACTAGGGCCTGTCAGGGTGATGAGGGTGAGGGCTCAGGGAGGGGAGAGCATCAGGAAAAATAGCTAATACATGATGGGCTTAATACTTAGATGATGGGTTGATAGGTGCAGCAAACCACCATGGCACACATTTACCTATGTAACAAACCTGCACATCCTACACATGTACCCCAGGACTTAAAGTAAAAAACCAAAAAAAAAAAAAAAAAAGAGGTAAAAAATAAGCCTAAAAGGAAAAAGTAAAATTTTTTTCTATTTGCTGATGACATGATCCTACATATAGAAAACTCAAAACACTTCATAAAATTTGTTAGAATAAATCCAGTAAAGTAGCAGGATACAGAATCAACATATAAAAATCAGTTGCATTTCTTTACACCAATAATGATCGATGTGAAAAAGAAATCAGGAAAACACAATCCATCACAATAGCATCAAAAAAATAATAATAAAATAAAATAGAGGGTGGAACAAGGTGGCCAAATAGAACCCTCCCGTACTCATTTCCCTGCAGGGACGTCAAGTTCAACAAGTATCCTCACGAGCCCAGGCAGCACAGTGCACAGTAGACAGAATCTACCTCCTTAGGAAGTAAAAGGAACGTTAGTGTGGGATTTTGCACTGGAGCCTAGCGCTGACCCCACTGCAGTGGAACACAGCACTGGGCAGAGCCTCCAAGGCCCTTGATTCTATGCTGGAGGCCACAGAGGGAGTATTTAGACCCACCCCGGGTCAGAGGGGAATCTGCTACCTCAGCAGGAGGAATCCAAGTTCCCGTCCACTTCACAACCACCTAGCTAAAGTGGCTTTCGACTGAGAGGAGCCGGGCACATTCCTCAGCCCCGGGCTCAAAACAAACAAGCCCAGTACAAACACATCCCATCCTCCCATCCCACCACATATCGCCATATATCTCTCAAACTTCCTGAGCCCAGTACAAACACCACCTGGAAGGTCTCCGATAAGGAGACAGCCGTTCAAGGTTTTACTGAAAGCGCGGGAACCGAAAGAATTCCTTTGTTCCCCTGTAACTTTCGGGCTATAAAAAAGCAAGCACTCGCATTGTTCGGGGCCCTCTTGTATACTGTGGAATGGAGGGACCAGGTTCGAACTTGTAGTAAAGATCCTTGCCGCTTGGCTTTGACTCTGGACTCTGGTGGTCTTCTTTGGGGAACAGAGGGTCTGGGCATAACACGAACAGACCCTAAAACAAGGATTTGCATTCAGGTAGATTGTTTGGGAGATGATTTAAGGATGCACCAGTGCAAGAGTGGGACAATGAGGTCAGGGCAGTTTGAGAATCGATAAAGGGTGCATTATTGGCAAGTTACCTGTGAACAAAGGGAGCATAATTCCACTGGACAACACCAGGAGGCAGTGTTATACAAGCGTAAGAGTAATTCCACCTGACCAGTACAGCACAAAGATATTTAGCCTCCGACTCCCATCATCCTGGGCTGAGTAGTGGTCCCAGCCCCTTAGTTTTCGAGTCTGTCTAGCTTGCCTGAGGACATGCCAAGAGAAAGCCTTCCCATAGAGTCCCGAGTTCACACGGCAGGACGCCAGAGGCATGTTCCACAACAGTAGGTGCCGAAAACACAGTACAAGGCAACACTCACTGGTGGAATGCCCTCAAAACAAAGAAATGATAAATGTTTGAAGTGATAGATGTGCTAATTATCATGATTTGATCATTACACAACGTATACATGTATCAGAACGTCACATTGTATCCTGTAAACATATACATTATGTGTGAATAAAGAAACAAAAGTTATATTGTATAGAGAAAAATGCATAAGAAACAGCAAGAGTTGTAGATCAATAACATGAATGTAAATAAAGTACACCAGCATAAACAAAGCCATATGACATATATCACCCTCATGCCCCAGACATGGAGCTATTTCAGACACATTACCCAGTGCCTTCAGGTAGAGAGGCCAGTGGGAATGAGGATGATGGAAGAAGGGAAGAAAAAGTTTTAAAAGAGGCCTAATGGGAATTGATGAAGAAAGTAAGCCATAAACTGGGAGCGTGATTAAAGCCTTCCATCTTCCTCTTTTGCCTCCTCTAGGTTACCAGTTCTGCTTTTCCTGGACCTGTTCCAAGCTCTCGCGTTCCACATCACACATGGGACATCTGGTGTCAGGCTCCCAGAGAGCAGGAACCAGGTGAAATACAAGGGCACAGTCCTCCCCCCCAGTGGCATGAGGATAATCGGACAGTACAACTCTCCACACTTTTTTAATGGAAAGATATGAATAAGGGGTCCACAGGAGCAACCTGAGGCCCTGCAACTACATTTCCCAGGGCTCCCTGGGGTAACCCTAAGGTGACTCTGGGGGTGGGGCCACGTGGACATCCAATGAGAGCACTTTCCCCTGCAGACTTTGAAAGTGAGAGCACTTCCTCATAGACGTTGGATGTGGGAGGACTGCGTTCAGTCTGGTTCCTGGTTGCCGGCTGAAATAACCTGGTAAGTGGAACTCTGTAAGGGTCTTGCAGCGTACTTTGTAACTGGGGTTTAATCCTATGTCAAGTGTGAGTACAGGAGAGTAGATTCTACACGATGTCCACATTTGAAGTATAAAGTTCTTCAGAAAGTCTGACTGGCACATACTTGGAAGCTAATGCTGTCACTACTCCACATCATAGTGGTGACAGTTACAGGTCCTTGATTCAAACTGTTGGGTTTAGAGTCACAGCCGCTTTATCGCTGCGAGAACTTGGCCTAGTCACTTAGTTTCCCTAAAATTCAGTTTCTTTTTCAGTAAAACGGAGCTATGAGTACTGCTTACTTAAAGGAGTTGTGAGGATTAAATACATGTATTAAAAGATAGCCGATGTGTTTAAGGCAACGTTCTCAACAGGATTTCCCTCTTGGTTACTTGTAACCATGATGCTGACCCTCCTCTGTCCCCAGTGGTGTGCGTCCCAAAGGACTCAGTTAGTCCTACAGGCAGCAAGCTCCTAACAATTCCTGCTTCTCTTGCACTGGCTGATAAAAAGCCCCTAAAGATCCCGGATGTCCAGAAAGCTTGATTTCTGTTGTTTGCAATGCCTATGGGAATTCCAGAGGGAAGTTTTTGTTTTTTTGAGACAGAACCTTGCCCAGTTGCCCAGGCTGGAGTGCAGTGGCACGATCTCAGCTCACTGCAACCTCCTCCTCCTGAGTTCAAGTGATTCTCCTACCTCAGCCTCCTGAGTCGCTGGGATTACAGGCACCCGCCACCGTGCCTGGCTAATTTTTGTATTTTTAGCAGAGATGGGGTTAATTTTTGCATTTTTAGTAGAGATGGGGTTTCACCATCTTGGCTAGGCTGGTCTGAAACTCCTGACCTCAAGTGATCCACCCGCCTTGGCCTCCTAATGTACTGGGATTACAGGTGTGAGCCGCCATACCAGGGACGAAGTTTTATCATGGCTGAAGGACGCTTAGTGGAGAGGGTCTCCAGGAGGCATGAATGACAAAAAAAAATTAACTCCTTCACTGTCAGACTGAGAGCATCACCCGCTGAACATGGACTTGCAGAATTCCATAGAAGAGAGGAGACTAGCCCAGACAGCCAGCCTCAGGAGCTGAGGGCCCGATGGGCTTTCTTCCCTGGATGCTGCTCCCATGCCCTGACACGATGCCCACTACAATGGTATACTTGTTTGTACTTTTGTAATTAAAAAACAAACAAACAAACAATCAGACATACTGTTTGCTCTCGAATGCTTGAAACTCAGAACAGGTGACCACACCTTCCTCCTCAAAAGGAACTTTTTAACTGCCAACTTTCTACCTGCACGCTGCCCAGAGACTTATTTTGTCTGGCCTTTGCCGTCTTCAGCAGTGGCAGCTGTTTTTCTCTAGATTTGTTTTCCTGGCCTGCTGCAAGTACCCCCCACTACCTGCCTGGCCCCAGTCGGCATTAACTGGGAGCAGTGAGTGGCCTTGTGGACATGAACAACTGTTGAATGATGGTCTTTAGGTGTGGCTACTCCAGCAACCCCTATTCTTCCAGAGACTCAATAGGCTGGCTTTGGAGGGGGCTAGGTTGTAGTGTCAATTTAGTGGGATTCCATGCCCTTCTTCCATGGTGGTAGAGACAAAAGAGAAAGAATAAGAAAAGCCACTCGTTGGCTCTCCTTATAATTCTTCTAATTATTAATGCCAGAAATCTATGCGCACGTGTAGATGATTTTATCTCAGTCCACAATTGTACTTGTGCTAATTGTAGCCTTAAGGCATAACATCTCATAGGCAGGCTACCTCTGTGTTAATCTGCTTTTAATTCTTCTATGTTGGGCTCTTGTTTATAACTTTTTTAAGAGAAAGAATAAAGGTTTCTTTAGCGATAAAGAAAAAGAAAACCACTGCTGTGTATTTAACATATATAGATTCTAGGGACCTGGAATTGAACAATGAGATCTGCTTATCAACCTGCTCTCCAGGGGTACCACATCCGATAATGTGATTTATTATTGAAGTGCCAAGTCACGTAGGGATAAGTCACAATAGTTGGTCAACTGTTGAATATTGATCATTCAACTAAACAACATTCATGAACTCTGCAGAAAAACACAAGCATTTTGCCCAACATCCAGGGACCTCTAGAAGTTGCCTCATTCTGTGTATCTTACCTTTCCTTTACACAGCTCTCCAAAATGTCCACCAAGGTGACTTAAGTCAGGTTCCCCCAAACCAGACACTAAGACAAGAATCCATGTGTGAGAAACTGAAGGAAGTGCTGGGAGAGCCCCAGCTGCAGCCTGGATGTGAATTGCAACTCTGAAGTGCGTCCAGACGCAAGGCAAGGGCACTAGGCTTTCCAGACCTCCTACTAAGTCATTGATCCAGCACTGCCCTGGCAGGACATAAATCCCTGGCACTTCTAGCTCTCTGCAAAGGAGGGCAAAGCAGCTTCAGGAGCCCTTGGGAGTGCTCCAAAGAGAGTCTAGGGTACAGGTCCTAAAGTAGAAAAATACAGAAGGCCGGCCAGGGGCACTGCGAGATGGTAAAAGAGATCTGAAGGGATCCAGGTAAGTTATTGAAAGTATTCTTCCTGCACTAACCCCAGTCCTGAATCCTTGCCAGCCAGCCCTGTGTTCCCTCTTAGGTACCCTGAGCAGGCTCTATTTTATGCCCTTCCATACCTACAGTGGAAACCAATAGGTTTGTTTGTTTGTTTGTTTTCAGACAGAGTCTCATTCTGTTGCTCAGGCTGGAGTGCAGTAGCACGATCTCGGCTCACTGCAACCTCCGCCTCCTGGGTTCAGGTGATTCTCCTGCCTCAGCCTCTTGAATAGCTGGGACTACAGGCATGTGCCACCACACCCGGCTTTTTTTTTTTTTTAAATTTTTTATTAGAGATGGGGTTTCACCGTGTTGGCCAGGCTGGTCTTGAACTCCTGACCTCAAGTGATCCACTCGCCTCGGCCTCCCAAAGTCCTGGGATTACAAGTGTGAGCCACTGCGCCCAGACCCAATAGGTCTAAGGGGTCTCATTTGAGTCATCATATATGTATATATTTATTTTTTTTCAATTTTTTTGTCTAAAAATCTTTAGACAGGGAATGCACTCTCCAGTTCCCTTCAAGCGCTACCCCTCCTTATTTTATTGCACCTAGATAGGTCTTGCCTTTACATTTCAATAATTTAACCAGAATATGTTCCATTAAAAATCTTTTAATTGGGGGCCATCAGACTGGGTGACTCCTGTGGTTTCATTTTCATTCTTTTTACTGTTTACCAGTAAACAGTAGAAAACTAAAGACTTCACCAATCAGAAACTGTCAACTAATCTCTGACTAGGGACTTTGCACTCTAACCAACTAAATAGCTTTTCCTTGTCTCACTCCTGCAAACAGTTTATAAACGTTTCTCTCCTGCCCTCCCCTTTCCTCAGCAGAGCATTGAGCCACCCGTGGTCTGGTGCTGCCTGACTCATGAATTGCTGTCTAATAAACTTTAAAAAACGTTATACCTAAAAAATGATCTTTTAACAATCCCAGTGTTGACAGTACTGGATTGGACTCTCCTAGACTCTGGTCTTTCTTAATCTTCAGATTTAATTTTGTGTGTGTGTGTGTGTTTTTTTTTTTTTTTTAAGTAGAGACGGGGTTTCACCGTGTTAGCCAGGATGGTCTCGATCTCCTGACCTCGTGATCCACCCACCTCGGCCTCCCAAAGGGCTGGGATTACAGGCTTGAGCCACCGTGCCCGGCCCAGATTTAATTTTTAACTTTGTATTTCTATCTCCATATAAGCCAAAATGACTCATTCAAAAGCCATAACTCTCATAACTTTTCTACTCTTTGTTCTGTATTGAAAGGAGTCAGTGTTCACCAGCACTCCCTTACTGTGACCCCTCTACTTCTCGGTTTTCATATTCATCTGCTTGTTCACTGGCCATGAAACAGAAACTATCAGGACACCTCAGTTATTGCATTTCTCAAGCTCTTTTATGTGTGATATTACCTTTATATTCATGTTGCCTTTATGATCAAGTGAAATACTAGCCAGAATATTTGCAGCACACACTTTCCCTTCAATACTTTGAAGATATACTTCTATTACTTCACCAATGGCTATTTCTGTGTGACATTCTCTTGCTGGCCTGATGTTTTCTCTTTCGTGAAATATTTTCTTCCTCTGCCAGATGCTTGAGTAGTTGTCTTTAATTTTGACTTTTAATAATTTAACAAAAATATATTCCAGGGGCAAACATGTTGTATCGAACTTTTCCAGAATTTTGTCTTTTGTTTTTCAGCTTCAATGTTTTCATCATTTCAGGAAAATATTTATCTTTACACACATTTTTCTTTTTTTTAACTTTTAAATCCAGGGGTACAGGTACAGGTTTGTTATATAGGTAAACTTGTGTCATGGGGGTTTGTTGTACAGATTTTATCACCGAGGTGTTAAGCCCAGTACCCATTAGTAATTCTTCCTGATCCTCTCCCTCCTCCCACCCTCCAACCTGTGAAAGGCCCCAGTGTGTGCTCTTTCCTTCTTTGTGTTAATTAATTCTCATCATTTAGCTCCCACTTATAGGTGAGAATATGCAGTATTTCATTTCCTGTTCCTATGTTAGTTTGCTAAGGATAATAGCTTCCAGCTCCATCCATGTTTTCATGAAAGACATGATCTTGTTCTTTTTAGTGGCTGCATCGTATTCCACGGTGTATAAGTACCACATTTTCTTGATCCATTCTGTCACTGATGGGCATTTAGGTTGATTCTGTGTCTTTGCTATTGTGAATAGTGCCATACATTTTTCTAATGCACTTTTTGCGTTCTCCACTTCAGAAGCACCAGTTGTCTTTGCACTGGCTTGTCCTTGACTGCTTTCTATTAGATTCTATCTTAATTGCTTTATCATTTAATTAGTCTTTAGTATGAATATCAAGCTTTCTTTCCACATAAGCAATGTGATATGACATTGTATCTGTATAGTTCCTTTCTGTTCATTATTAATTATGTATTCTGATCATTAATTAGTTCCATTTCTGTCCTTAATGAGTATTCTAAGGTATGAAATCTTTCCTTTCATAAAACTATTATTTTACCACTTTATTTTTAGCTGTTTGTTGTTGAGTTTATTTTACATGGTCCATAGCCCCAGATACCTTTACCAAAATTTTTTTTCAGTTTATTTTTCTTCTTAAATTGGTTGTGGTTTTTTTGTATATAACTTCTGCATGTTATGTCTTTTCTTCTAATCTCAATCTCATAGTATTTTCATTTTGTTTGTTTTCATCATTTTTATGTGTATATAGCTCTGTTTCCAACTTTTTTTTGTTGCTCGAATCTGGTGCAGCTGGTGAGATGTCCAACTGGGGTTGGCGTAGACTTGTGAATCGAGGAAAATGACGAGACGAATCTCAATCATTTTAGGAGATTTATTTGCCAAAGTTAAGGATGTGGGCCTGTGAGAGAGATCTATGCCTTTCTCTGAAGATGATTTTGAGGGCTACAAATTTAAAGGGGAAAGGATGGGGTATCAAGAAGCACAGTTTTCATGTAAGAGCGGGGTTGGGAGGAAAATGGTCATTCATGGCTTTGTCTGGCTCTGTGAATCTGCATTTTTTGCATAAGATGACATAAACAAAAGAGGCAGAGGAAAAATGCAGGGACTCTGCATTTTACATAACATACCTGGTGGCTCAGATGCTACTCTTTTAGCTGTGGGTTCAGCCAATTGGTTACCCTGACTCTGTGGTGTCTCATTTTGAGTGATCTGGGATTTTTATAATTGTCAAATGTTTTGGTTTTAGAATAGCTTGTAACAGCTCTGATACTTGCTGTCCATTTTCTATGGGTTGCCCTGAGGAGGTTAAATACCCTCTCTCTTTCCATAGCATCCCAAAGGCATGAGCAACCCCAAAAGCATACCAGCTGTCAGTGTAAATGTGTGCAGCCTTCTCTTCTGCCACTTGACAAGCTCGAGTCAGGGCAGTCGGTCTGGCCACTTGAGCCGATCTGGCCTGGGGAAGAGGACCGGCTTCAGTTACCTCTAGTAAGGAAACCACTGCATATCCTGCTCTAAAATTTCCATTTTATTCTCTTAAATAAGACCCATCTGTATACCATTCTATCTCAGCATTATCCAGTGGCATCTCTTGGAGGTCTGTCTTGGGGGTGAGAAGTTGGTCAGTCATCAGAACACAGTCATGAGGGGAGTTGTCGGAAGGGCCCGGCAAGAGAGTGGCTGGATTAAGATTATAGAGCAGGAAATAGTAATATTGGGAGATGATAAAAGCAAAATTTCATAAGACGCTAACCAGTTGACAGACAGATACTGGGTATGAGGAGAATTTAGAAGGGTCTCAATAGGGTGTGGCACAAAAATGGTAAGGGGGGAACCCATAATTATTTCTTCAACAGACTTGTACAGAAGGGCGATGGCTGTTATTACTCGTACACAAGGAGGCGGCCCTCGAGCCACAGCGACCAGCTGTTGGCTATAATAGCCTACAGCTCTCTGATGATCACGATGTTTCTGTGTCAGTATCCCGGATGCAGTACCTTCAGTTTCACATACAAAAAGGGAGAAAGGCAATCTGTAGTTTGGGTGCCATGAGGCTAGGGAATTAGTTAGAATTTCCTTTATTTGTTATACAGCCAATTGTCCCTCTGGAGTCCACATGATGAGATCAGGTTGTTCATTTTTTAGGTATGCATATAGAGGGTGAGCCATAAAGGAGAAATGTGGTATCCAATTTCTACAACAGCCTGCCAGTCCCCAGAAGTCCTCTAAGTTGTTTCTTGGTGATGGGCATTGGGAAAGCTAAAATTTTTCTCACTTTATCAGCGTTAATACTCAGTCCTTTGACCGAGATAATATGCCCCAAATACTTAACTTGCAGTAAGCACAGCTGAAGTTTGTCTTTGGACTCTGTACCCTTGCTGGCTGAGTAAATATAGACTATCTTCCTGGGAGGAAGATTCTGGGCCTGGACAAAGGAGAAGGTCATCCACGTACTGAATGAGTGTTGAGCCCTGGGGAAAAATTAAATCCTCTAAATCAGTTTTTAGTATTTGGGAAAAGTAAGTGGGACTTTCTGTATACCCTTGGGGCATTACAGCCCACATATATTGCCATTCTTTCCAAGTAAAAGCAAACAAATACGGGCTGTCTGGATCTACAGGAATACTGAAAAAGGCACTGCAGAGTCACAACTGAGAAATACTGGCTGGTAGTAAGTATACCTGATAGAACAGTATGTAGGTCGGGGACTACTGGGTGACTGGCTATTACAATATTGTTTATTGCCCTCAAGTCCTGCACAAATCTCCATTTTCTCCTGCTCAGTTTCTTTACAGGGAATATAGGGCTGTTGCAGGGACTTGTGCAGGGAATAATGAGCCTCTTTTTAGATAACCTTGCGTAATAGGGGCAATTCCATTTACGACTTTCTGTCATAGAGGGTATTGTTTAAGGTTGCATAGGGGTTTCTCTGGGTTTACCTCTACCTTTATTGGAGTGGCTGAGAATACTTTCCCTATGTCTGTATTGACTGAGACCATAACTGGGAGGGGACATCCTTGAGCAAGCATCCTCTTCAGGTGTTAGCAGGAAGACTGGGGAAGCTAAAAGCAGTTTTACTGTTTCCCGCTCTTTATTCCAGTGTTTTCTCTTCTCCCCTATTACTTCCTTCTGTGTCTCCATTTCATTTTCCCGGCCACAAGATGATGTTTCAACATTACTAGTACTAAATTGTGGTACGTCGTCCGGACATTTTGTAATTCGGTACTTTTGGTCTCCTGGCCCCCATTCTAAAAAAAAGTTCACTTTTTGATGAAAAAGAGATATGGGCATTATGGATGTTGAGGAGATCACGGCTCAAAAGACTGACAGGGGCCCCAGGGCATCTAAGAAATGTATGGTACCTACTGAGCATGTCACATACTCTTAGAGCCTGTGGCGGGGGAGCCGAACCGGATGGAATGGTAAGGTAGAGGTTTGGACTTAAAACAAGAGATCATTTTATTAGACGCAGCCACCGCGGTAATTCTTTCATTAGTCTGAGGAATGGGGTTTCTAAATAAGGTGGGATTGATCAGAGATATAGTTGTGTCTGTGTCAATTAAGGCAGCTGTAAGCTCATGGTTCATTATTATATTAATGTCTCCCAATTTGTTTGTTATGGTGAAGTTTTAACAGCTCACTAGGAGTTTCCTTGTGGGCAAAATATGGGGGAGGTGTGTGGCTTTTCATCTTGTAGCCATCTTATTCAGGAACCAAGAAAGGGGGAGGCAGATTTACATGACGCACTTACCAGCTTGACTTTTCCTTTTGGCTAAATGAGTTTGGGGGTCCCACGATTTAATTTCCTTTCACAGACTCCTCAATTTTTTTTAGTGGAGGTGAGGGGAGGTGACTATGACAAGAGATGCTCTGATGGTGGATCTTCTGTATGTAGATGGTCTTTCTTTCTTTTGAGTAGCATCATACATTAAGGGCCTTAGCTTTTTTATCTGCCTCAACACGCCCAATAATAGTTGTACCTAGAGGAAGACCGGGTGCTGGCACTACGTCCTGGTCTTTGATGTGTTTGGTGTATGTCATGGCAGTGATTGGGGGCATGGAGCCTGGTTCAGCCTTCCTTGCTGATCTCATGGCAGTTCATCAGCTGGTGGGTTGTCTCTGGAGTGTGGAAGCCCCGCTCCTGGTGGCTTTCCCAGCTTCCAGGTTCTTAAGCCAGAAGGCTCTAACCCCATTAGCGTTGCTCCCATCTCCATAGTTACAGTTTCCACACACTTTCTTTTTTTTTTTTTTTTTTTTTTTGAGACGGAGTCTCGCTGTGTCCCCCTGGCTGGAGTGCAGTGGCCGGATCTCAGCTCACTGCAAGCTCCGCCTCCCGGGTTTACGCCATTCTCCTGCCTCAGCCTCCGAGTAGCTGGGACTACAGGCGCCCACCACCTCACCCGGCTAGTTTTTTGTATTTTTAGTAGAGACGGGGTTTCACCGTGTTAGCCAGGATGGTCTCGATCTCCTGACCTCATGATCCGCCCGTCTCGGCCTCCCAAAGTGCTGGGATTACAGGCTTGAGCCACCGCACCCGGCCTCACACTTTCTTATACAACTCAAATGTTCGCTTTACTGTGCAGTCCATTCCCTCTGTTTTGTGATTTTTAGGAAATCTTCATAATTTGTGGTCTACAAAACTATTATTTTGTTTTCAAGGAAGTCATGTTACACATTTCTAACTGTCTTTTCTCTTATTTCTAGAATTCAAGCCAGGAAGAAGCAGCATTCTGTCTTCTGGATTAAAACTGAAGCTCAACCTACTTTCAGCTTACTAAGAAAGGTATTAAGCGCCTTTCTGAGAGCTCTCAGTAGGCTTCCTAAGCACGTTCACTCTGCCTCCTTTAAATCTTATATTTATGATCAAGATGAAAGGGAGGGAGGGACGTATCACTGCACATTTACAAGTGGATATATAAAGCTAATAGTATTTTCAGTGAGCTCTTTTCCTGAGCTACTTTCCAAGTGCTTTCAGCATTCCACCTTGAAGCACAGCGTTAGTAATGCACAATTTCTTATGTTCAGCCACAGAATGTTCAAGTGTGGTTTGGTTACAACATACTGCTCTATCCAGGCCTCTAACAAAACTGACTTCTTTCAAATGGACTTGCAGTTGCTAAATTCCAAATCAACACCTTATCTTAAAAATTAAGAAAAGGAGGGGAAGGATGGAGGGAAGGGAACAGAGAGAGTACAAGAGAGAAAGAAAGAAAAAAGAGGAAAACAAATGCTTGTAAACAAGTTATACCAAATAAAAGAGATATAAAGGAATTTCTTAATAGAAGAAATGATATTCTAAGCAAGAATCAAATGTCCAGGTATGTATAAACTGCCTTCTTCCTTTTGGATCAGCTTCTCTCTCTTCTTTACATACTCAGTACAAATTCTAGGTTGGGGGCACAGAGGGGTTGGCAAGGTCTGACTAAATACAACTTGTTCTCTCTCTGAGTGGTAGAACTTTAGAGCTTGACCAAATGTTAAGAAAGGGTGCTGGTGGAAGTTAGGATGAGAAGAAATGCAATCTAATAGATTTAGGAGAAATGACGTTGTCGACATCGAGAACAGAGAAAGTTGGAAACTGGCAATATGGGGAGGATAGCTGGGTCAGAAAGGAAAAATAGGAGAATATAGAAGAAATGTTATGAGAAGGGAAAATAAGAGATGCTTCGCTCATTATCATTCAACTGGCGGCAGCTCCCTTTTACAAGGTCATCCTCAGGCCATACCACATTACAAAAGAGTTATACTTGAAGCCTGTACAGCACTGTTACAATCAGAGTCTCAAAACAGTAAGACTCCATGATGGCAGGTTTAAAAAACCTTTTCTAAAAGATGTAACAAAATAAGGGGCATTTATTTTTTTTTTGGTTCACATTGCCTGAAAGTTAAAAGATAGCTTTTGGCTTCATTGAGGTGTTTCCTCATTCTACCTTCTCTTGTTTTTCATTTCTTGGTAAACTTGGTGAACCCTTTGTTAGTGTTGTTCTTCAATAGGTTCTCACCAATAGCTTTGAATGAATACCCCACCAGCTTCTACTCACCAATAGCTTTGAATGAATACCCCCCAGCTTCTACCTTGTAGCAGAATGTACACGCTGAGGTTTCAGCAACAGTTCCTCAATGAAGTCTCAGCTCTACACAGGGCATATGTTGTCCATGAGTTGAGCACTGGTCGTAGAGCATATGTGTTCAAGTTGGTTCCACCTAGTTCATGTGACTGTCCATAAGGCGCAATATGGGCAGCCTATCCTCTATACAGTAGCCAGAAAGATCACTTTGATTGTAGCAAACATTGCTCAATCACAACCTTTCTCTCAGGCCTCTCTCATTTACATTTCTCACTTCACTTAGAGTAAAAGCCAAAATGCCAGTCTTAGCTCCAAGGCTGCAGTTGCCTGTCAGATCTCATCTCAATCCACTCTCCTTCTCACTCACGTGCTCCAACTGCCCTGGCTTCCTGAATGTTTTTTGAATGCTCAAGGCATTTTCCAGCTTAGGGCCTTGTTATTTTCTGTTCTCCTGCTTGGAACAATCCTCCTCATGCATATCCTTAGGCCTTATTCTCTGGCATGCTTCAAATCTGAGTTTTTTGTTTTTGTTTTTTTTTTTTTAACCAACTAATTTGAAATTGGAGCTCTCCCTGTGCACTTACTAAATCCTTTCTTTAGTTTTCCCAGGGCACTTACTACAATCTAACAGACTGCATGTTTTATCCACGTATTCAGTTTCCTATGTATGTCACTCCAACTCCCACTATAAGATTTTTGAGAGTAAACAAGCACTAGATCAGTAGGAAACACATTATAGCTATTCAGTAAACTGTTTCTTGAGTTAATCAATCAATGGATGAGTGAATCAATACAGTTCTTTGAGTGGGAAACTTTGTATAAGCCTCAGCTAAAAGGGAAATTGAGTGGGTCAGGTACCACAGATACTATACACTCTATTGCATGATTCTCCTGCCTGCATCAGAAGATGTTTGTAAGCCTATTTTAATAAATACCAATTGGAATCTCTCTTTTGTTAATCACCAAGAGAACCACGAACAAGGTGTTTATCATTTGACCATCATTTAGTCTTGATTTCCAACTTCTCACACTTGAAAGAAGATATAATACATTTCTTACAGGATTCTGGGACTATTAACTGAACTTATGTGTGTAAAAGGAATTTATATAATAAAAGCACTAGAAATAATTATTATGCTTATAACCATTGTATTTTTACATATTTAAAATATAGCCATAATTAGCCTACTCAAATCCAAGTGTAAAAGTAATATGATTTGCTTTCGTTTTGTTTTCCTTGCTTAGGGGATCATGGACATTGAAGCATATCTTGAAAGAATTGGCTATAAGAAGTCCAGAAACAAATTGGACTTGGAAACATTAACTGACATTCTTCAGCACCAGATCCGAGCTGTTCCCTTTGAGAACCTTAACATCCATTGTGGGGAAGCCATGGACTTAGGCTTAGAGGCCATTTTTGATCAAGTTGTGAGAAGAAATCGGGGTGGGTGGTGTCTCCAGGTCAATCATCTTCTGTACTGGGCTCTGACCACTATGGGTTTTGAGACCACGATGTTGGGAGGGTATGTTTACAGCACTCCAGCCAAAAAGTACAGCACTGGCATGATTCACCTTCTCCTGCAGGTGACCATTGATGGCAGGAACTACATTGTCGATGCTGGGTTTGGACGCTCATACCAGATGTGGCAGCCTCTGGAGTTAATTTCTGGGAAGGATCAACCTCAGGTGCCTTGCATCTTCCGCTTGACGGAAGAGAATGGATTCTGGTATCTAGACCAAATCAGAAGAGACCAGTACATTCCAAATAAAGAATTTCTTAATTCTGATCTCCTAGAAGACAGCAAATACCGAAAAATCTACTCCTTTACTCTTGAGCCTCGAACAATTGAAGATTTTGAGTCTATGAATACATACCTGCAGACTTCTCCAGCATCTGTGTTTACTAGCAAATCATTTTGTTCTTTGCAGACCCCAGATGGGGTTCACTGTTTAG
This sequence comes from Papio anubis, assembly GCF_008728515.1. Taxonomy (NCBI): domain Eukaryota; kingdom Metazoa; phylum Chordata; class Mammalia; order Primates; family Cercopithecidae; genus Papio; species Papio anubis. The sequence goes on from NC_044983.1 coordinate 16,328,384, forward strand.
TGGGCTGCACCCTCACCTATAGGAGATTCAATTACAAGGACAATACAGATCTGATAGAGTTCAAGACTCTGAATGAGGAAGAAATAGAAAAAGTGCTGAAAAATATATTTAATGTTTCCTTGGAGAGAAAGCTTATACCCAAACATGGTGATAGATTTTTTACTATTTAGAATAAGGAGTAGGCTGGGTGTGGTGGCTCACGCCTATAATCCCAGCACTTTGGGAGGCCGAGGTGGGTGGATCACGAGGTCAAGAGATCGAGACCATCCTGGCTAACATGGTGAAACCCTGTCTCCACTAAAAACAAAAAATTAGCTGGGCGTGGTGGCGGGCACCTGCAGTCCCAGCTACTCAGGAGGCTGAGGCAGAAGAAGGTGTGAACCTGGGAGGCGGAGCTTGCAGTGAGCCGAGATCGTGCCACTGCCCTGCAGCCTGGGCGACAGAGTGAGACTCCATCTCAAAAAAAAAATAAATAAATAAAAAATAAAAGAATAAGAAGTAAAACAATCTTGTGTATTTGTCACCCAGCTCACCAGTTATCAACTGATGACCTATCATGTATCTTCTGTACCCTTACATTATTTTGAAGAAAATCCTAGACATCAAATCATTTCACCTATAAAAATGTCAGCATATATAATTAAACAGCATTTTAAGGAAACATAACCACAAACCTTTTCAAATAATAAAAATAAAGGTATTTTGAAGATGGCCTGTGGCTATCTTGGAAATCGGTGATTTATGCCAGAAAGCTTTTAATGTTGGTTTATTGTTGAATTCCTAGAAAAGTTTTATTGGTAGATGAGTAAATAAAATATTGTGAAAAAACTTATTGTCTATAAAGTATATTCAAACATTGTTGGCTAATATAATTTGAATTAAAATGGTTTTTTGGAAGACTTACGATATTATGGGGCTACATAATTTTTCCTGAATGTTCTCTTCCTCTGATCTTTCTTGTCTCTTAAATTATTTTACTTCCTTGTGCTCTTTGCCATATGAGAATGAACATGAGCTTTTCTTGTGTAGATCTGAGTTGAAATCCTGTGGACACTGGGTGAATTACTTTTTGTATCTGTAGCTCTGACTCCTTAGGCATAAAATAGGAATAATGCTTCTACAGTTCAGTGGCAGAACTAAACTCCCAACACATATTTGTTATATGGATCAATTAATAATGTCAGTCATGTTTTTGGTACTAAGTCATTATTTAATAAAAGTTATTCTTCTATCTTGCTTGCCCCCACCTCCTGCACCCCTGTCATCTGCCTGCTTCTTTCTTGATTAAATATTGGTAAGATATTAGATGCCCAAGATCTAAGAGTGCTTCAGAATCTGAATCTTTGCTTATCTATAATTCAGATTTTCTGTTTGTGGATTTCCAGTATCAGGACTATAGTTTAACTTGCAGACTTGATCTTACACTGTTCTCCCTCTTCAACTTGTGATCATTGTAATAAGGTTAAGAGAAAGGCAGGGACTAGAATGAAGAAATTTTAGTTAAGAGAACAAGGTACGTTGTAACATGGGTATTTTATGCGGCAATATAACAGTGGGGAGTTGCTGGTGTGGGTGGATATCTTACAAAGAGGTAGAAATGAGACATGGCCTCAGTGGGAAGGAAGGATGAAAGATACATTTTGGTATTTGATGGCTTGCCATCTTCCTTACTGTACTGGCCTTTTTCAACTCTGCTGCTATCTGGCAGCAATGCCAGGTCACTTCTTGTACTCTTGGGCAGAAATGAGTTTTTCACTTTCTGACCAGGACTATGCCTATGGAGTAGATGTTGACAAGAAACACTGAGCAGAACAAAATGTGGCTCAAGGAGAATGGCACAGTTTTGTTCAAATGAATCAAGGAAGTCTTATCGCACAAGAGTATCCTGGAACTGAATGCAACTGATTTTTTAGAAAAATATATCACATACGGAAAAAAAAAATAACCTGGAATATGTTGAAAGACATGTATATAATATTTAGCATCTAGATTGATGACTTCTGCCCTGACTATGCAATGTTAACTTTTCTCAAGTGAAATCTAAATGAGTGAAGGAGAATAATCTTGCCAATTCACTTGGTCAGAGATCTTAAGATGACTCCTAATTACTTGTGTCTGTCCAAACTATTGTCTCTGTTTTTAGTGGCCCCTTGGAGATTAGAATGTGCCATGTCCTGTCAAGACCCCAAGACAAGTAAGGTAGAATCCAAACACTTTATATGTAGCTGGAAATGTGGGGGTGTTGGATGTATATTTCAGTTTCTTCTATCATGATGGTGAAGCTGAGTGTGAACCTTTATCTCCCATTCTCTGCACTAAGCCAGGGAGGGAATCTGTGACAAATGCCTCTACTAGTGTTTAGGTTGTACTCTTGTGGGGAGAGAGCTACTAGAAGTTGGCCCAATTGTATATTTGCCAGTTTGTTTCCAGTGTCTAGGGCCACTCAGAAATGCACAGCCCCATTGATTCCCAGGCTAGGTCATTAAAGAGACAGTCCCTTCTATGAGCACTACACAAGTTGTGGCAGTTGGTGTATGGATCAACTACCTCTAAAAAATATGGGTAGACTTGGACTAATCACTGGAGGGAGCTAGAGGAAAGGCTCAGGAGGTGATATCCTTCAGCTCAGGCTTTTGGAGGGTTACTGTTTGTCTGCCCCATTGGCTCACCAATACAAGTTCAATGGAAGTCAAGCTGCCAAGTAGCCACTTAAAAAATGTGCAATAGGCTGGGTATGGTGACTCATGCCTGTAATTCTAGCACTTTGGGAGGCTGAGGCGGGTGGATCACCTGAGGTCAGGAGTTCGGGACCAGCCTGGTCAACGTAGTGAAGCCTGTCTCTTATTAAAAATACAAAAATTAGCCATGTGTGGTGGTGGGTGCCTGTAATCCCAGCTACTCAGGAGGCTGAGGCAGGAAAATTGCTTGAACCCAGGAGCGGGAGGTTGCTGTGAGCCAAGATCACACCATTGCACTCCAGCCTAAGCGACAAGAGCAAGACTCTGTCCAAAAAAAAAAAAAAAAGTGCAATAAACCCCTTCTGGAGAAAAAAATTGGGGCTGTGCATTCCAGCCTTTTTTTTTTGTGCACTACACCCAGAAAGCATACTCTATGGAAACCCCATCTTTGTTCTGTGACCTAGAGAAACACATATGCCTAGTTTCCTTTACTGTTAGTGCCAGGAGGCTTAGGATGCTGTCCTTCGTGTGGAAGCTGTAAAAGTTGGGGCATAAGGAAAATAACTGCCAATTGAAAATACTATTTTCAATTGTATTCTTCAAATCTATTCTTCAAACATGAAGGGAGATAAAACCCAAAGACAAACAAAACTTAAAGAAGTCATCACCACCAGACTTGTCTTACGAGAAATGCTAAAGGGATTTCTTCATCTGAAAGGAAAGGACGCTAACATGCAACAAGAAAATATGTGAAGGTATGAAACTCATGGGTGAGAGTAAGTACAAAGACAGATTGATAATGTTCTAGGAGTGCAATTGTGGTGTGTAAACCACAATATCTTTAGTATGAAGACTAAAAGACAAAGCTACCAAAACTAATGACAACAATTTGTTAGGAGATGGGCAATATAAAATGATGTAAATTGTGCCAACAAAAAGTCAAAATACGGGAGGCATGGAGTAAAAGTGTAGAGTTTTAAACTTTTTTTATTGGCTTCCTTTCTTTGCACTGAATGTTAAGTTTCCATCAGTTTAAAGTAACTTGTTATAGCTCTAAGATTTTTTGTAAGCCTCATAGTAACTACAAAACGAAAGGTTGTCATAGACATACTAAAAATAAAAAGAAAGTAATTAAAACACACTCCCAGAGAAAATCACTTAACCACAAAGGAAGATGGGAAGGAAGGAAGAACAGAATTAAAAACAATCAAAGCTGGGCATGATGGCATGTACCGACAGTCCTAGATACTCAGGAGGCTGAGGCAGGAGGATCACTTAAGCCCAGGAGTTAAAGGATTCAGTTAGCTATGATCACATCAATGCATTCAAAACTTGTTGACAGACAGCGACCTTGTCAAAACAAAATAATATAAAATAAAATAAAAACAAAAAACTAGGCATGGTGGCTCATTCCTGTAATCTCAGCAGTTTGGGAGGCTAAGGTGGGCAGCTCACTTGAGCCCAGGAGTTCAAGACCAGCCTGGGCACCATGGCAAAACCCCATCTCTACTGTAAATACAAAAATCAGCCAGGTGTAGTGACACATTCCTGTAATCCCAGCTACTTGGGAGGCTTAGGCATGAGAATTACCTGGGAGGCAGAGGTTGCAGTGAGCTGAGATTGTGCCATTGCACTCCAGACTGGGCAAGAGAGTGAGACACTGTTTCAAATAAATAGGTAAGTAAATAAATAAAACAGCCAAAAAACAAGTAACAAAATGGCACAAGTATATCTTTATCTAGCAATAATAACAATGCATGTAAATGGAAAAAATTAAAAGATGTAGAATAGCTGAATAGATTTTTTAAAAATACTCAATTATATGCTGTCTATAAGAAACTCATGTAACCTATAAAGGCACATGTAAACTGAAAGTAAAGAGATGGAAAAAGACACTCAATGCAAATGGAAACCAAAAATGAGCAGGAATAGCTATATTTATATCAGACAAAACAGACTTCCAGTCAAAATTGTAAAATGAGGCAAAAAGGTTATTACGTAATGATAAAGGGATCAATTCAGCAAGATGGCAAGATGATATAAGAATAATAAATATATATGCACCCAACATGGAGTAGCCAAGTACATAAACATTAATAAATCTAAAGAGAGAAGTAGACAGCAATAAATAATATTAGGGAACTTTAACAACCCACTTTCTACAATGGACAAGTCATCCAGACAGAAAATCAACAAAGAAACAAAGGAGTTAAACGGCATTCTAGACCAAAAGGACATAACTGAGATTTGTAAAACACTTTATCCAACTGCTACAAAACACACAATCTTTTCACTAGTACACAAAACACTGTCCAGGATATACTATATGTTAGGCCACACAATGATGTCAACAAATTTTTGAAGTTGAACTCATATCAAGTATCTTTTCTAACTACCATGAAATAAAACTGGGAATCAATAACAAGAGGGATTTGGGAAAGCATACAAATACATAAAAATTAAACAGCATGCTCCTAAACAACCAATAGGTCAATGAATAAATTAAGAATGAAAATTAAACATTTTGTGACTCAAATGAAAATGGAAGCACATCATATCAAAACCTGTGGGATTCTTAATACAGCAAAAGCAGTATTAAGACAAAGTTTATAGTAATACATGCCTATCAAAAAGGTAGAAAAGTTTCCTATAAACAGCCTAATAATGTACTTTAAGAAACTAGGAAAACAAGAATAAACTAAACCCAAAATAGTAGAAGGAAAGGAATAATAAATATTAGAGCAGAAAAAAAAAAAACAGTAGAAATGATCCACTAAATGAAAAGTTGGATTTTTGAAAAGATAAACAAAATCAACAAACCTTCGTATGGATAAAAAAAAAATACAACTGATGCCACAGAAATACAATACATTATTGTAAACTATTATGAACAAGTATATGCCAACACATTTCAAAACCTAGAAGAAATGGACAAATTCCTGGACACTTACAACCTATCAAATCGAACCATGAAGAAACAGAAGAACTCAACAGATTAATAATGAGTTATGAGATCAAGCAGTAATAAAAAATTCCCCATCAAAGAAAAGCCCAGGACTTGATGACTTCATGCTAAATCTACCAAACATTTAAAGAAGAACTAATACCAGTTTTACTCTAACTCTTCAGAAAAAATGAAGAGAATGAAATCTAAATTAATTCTCTGAGCGCAGTATTACCCTGAAACCAAAACCAGAAAAGGACACAGAGAAAAAAGAAACCTACATGCCAATATTCCTGATGAACACAGATGAAAAAAAATTTTCTACAAGATACTAGCAAACTGAATTCAACAACACATGTAAAACATCATCACCACAATCAAGCGGGATTCCTCCTAGAGATGCAAATACGGGTTAATATATGCAAATCAATAAAGGTGATACATCACATGAACATAATCAAGAGAAATCATATGATTATTTCAATAGATGCTGGGAAAGCATTTCATAAAATTCAACATCCCTTAGTGATAAAAATTCTCAGCAAATTGGGTATGGAAGGAACAAAGCTTAAAACAATAAAGAATATATATATATATAAAAAACACAAATACAGAGCTAACATCATACTGAACAGGGAAAAATTGAAAGCCTTTCCTTTACGATTAGAAAAAAGATAAGTGTGCCCATTTTCAGCAATTTTATTCAATGTAATACTGGAAGTTTTAGAGCAGTTAGACAAGAGAAAGAAATAAAGAGCATCCAAATTGGAAAGAATTCAAATTATCCTTCTTTACAAATGACGTGATCTTATATTTAGAAAAAGTCAAACACTCTAGCAAAAAATGGTTTGAACTGATAAATGAATTCACTAAAGTTGCAGGATATAAAATAAACATACAAAAATTATTAGCATTTCTAGATGCAAATAGTGAACAAACTGAAAAAGAAATCAAGGAAGCTATTCCATTTAAAATAGTTACACAAAAACAAAAACCTAGTCACAAATTTAACTTAAAATGAAACATCTCTCATTGAAAACTATAAAATATTGATGAAATACATTGAACAGGACACAGCAAATAAAAAGATATCCATGCTCATTGATTGGAAAAATTAATGTTGTTAAAATGTATACATCATCCAAAGTGATCTGCAGGTTAAATGCAATCCCTATCAAAATTCTAATGGCATTCTTCACAGAAATAGAAATAGATTCTAAAATTTGTATAGCGCTACTAAAGACCCTGAACAGCAAAAGCAATTTAGAGCAAAAAAATCAAACCTAGAGGCATCACACTATCTCACTTCAAAATGTATTATAAAGCTTTAATAACCATAATAGCATGGTACTGGCATTAAAACAGACACATAGACCAATGGAATAGAATCCAGAATCCAGAAATAACCCTAGGCATTTACAGCCAATTTATTTTTGACAAAGGCATTAAGAACATACATTGGGGAAAGAACAGTCTCTTCAATAAATGGTGCTGGGAAAATCTCTACATTTTTATGCTGAGAAAAGAACCCAGAGTAATTTAATTTTTTGATTTAATTTTAATTACAAAATTAAAATGCATTAAAGACTTAAGTAAAAGAACTGACACCATGAAGCTACTAGAAGAAACTATAGGAGAAATGCTTTAGTACACTGGTCTGTGCAAAGATTTTTTTGGGTAAATTCAAAAATACAGGAAATCAAAGCAAAAATAACAAATGGGATTATATCACACTAAATGGCTTCTGCAAATCAAGGGAAACAAGCAACAAACTGAAGAGACAACCCACAGGATAGGAGAAAATATTTGTAAACTATACATTTGACAAGAGATTAATGGCCAAAATATATAAGGAGCTCAAACAACTCAATAGGAAACAAACCTACAAATGATATTATTTTAAAAATGAGCAAATGATCTGAACAGACATTTCTCGGAAGAAGATTTACGAATGTCCCACAAGTATATTAAAAAAATGCTTGTCCAAACATGGTGGCTCACTCCTGTAATCCCAATGCTTTCGAGGGCCAAGGTGAGAGGATCACGTGAGGCCAGGAGTTCAAGACTGGCCCGGGCAACCTAGTGAGATCTGCATCTCTACTTAAGAAAACTAAAAAATAAAAAATAAAAAAAATTACAGAATTAGCCAGGCATCTTGGCACATGCCCATAGTCGAACTACTCAGGATGCTGAGGTGGCGGGATCACTTGAGCCTAGGAGTTTGGGGTTGCAAAGAGCTATGATCATGCCACTGCACTCCAGCCTGGGTAACAGAGCGAAACTCTATTAAATAACAAAACAAAACAAAAAACAAAAACAGAAAGGAATAAAAGAAAAATGCTAAACATTGCTAATCATCAAGGAAATGCAAATTAAAACCACAATGAGTTATCTCACGCCAGTTAAAATGGCTATTAATAAAAATAAACAAAAAATAAGAAATGCTGATAAGGCTATGGAGAAAGGGAAATGCTAGTACACTGTGGTGGGAATGTAGATTAGTAGATCTACTTTGGAAAATAGTATGGAGGTCCCTTCAAAAACCAAGAAAAGGACTATGATATGCTCCAGTAATCCTACTTCTGGGTATATATCTAGAAGAAAGGAAATCAATTACTGAAGCGGTATGTGTACTCTCATGTTTACTGCAGCACTGTTCACAATAGCCAAGATATTGCTTTAACCTAAGTGTCCATCCATAGATGAATGGATAAATAAAAGGTGGTATATATACACAATGGAGTATTATACAACCATGAAAAAAATGAAATCCTCTTGTTTGGAGTAGCATGGATGGAACCGGAGGACATAATGTTGAGTAAAATAAGCCAGGCACAGACAGACAAATATTACATGTTCTCAAATGTGGTTACTAAAAAAGTGGATTTCATGGAGGTAAAGAGCAGAATGGTGGTTTACCAGGGCTGGGAAGGGCATGAAGGAGGTGGAGATGTAAAGAGGGTGACTAATGTGTACAAAAATAGTCAGATGAAATAATTTTTAGTATTCTACAGCACAGTAGTTTGACTATAGTAAACAATAATTTATTGTGTATTTCAAAATAGCTAGAAGAGATGTAGAATGTTCCCAACACAAAGAAGTGCTAAATGTTTGATGGGATGAATGTGCAAATTATACTGACTTGATTAATACACATTCTATGCATGTAACAAAATATCACATGTACCCTACACATATATAATTGTTACGTATCAATAGAAAAGAATAAAATAATAAAAAAAAATTTTAAAAAAAGAAAGACCTATACACTGAAAAGTATAAAACATTGATACATGAAATTACAGAAGACACAAATAAATGAAAGTGTGTCCCATATTTGTGGAGAGGAATTAATATTTTTTAAATAGCCATACTACCCCAAAGCATATATTAATTCAATCCTTATCAAAATTCCAATTCTATTTTTCACAGAAACTTTAACAAATTCAAAAATTCACTTGAAACCACAAAATGCCCCAAATAGCCAAAGTAATCTTGAGAAAGTAGAACAAAGTTGTAGGCATCACACTTCCTGATTTCAAGTTATATTACAAAATTATACTAATCAAAACTGTATGGTACTGGAATAAAAACAGACTCATACAGTAACAGAACAGAATAGACAGCTCAGAAATAAACCCAAACATGTATGGTCAGCTAATTTTTGACTTGCCTCTAAGAAGATACAATGAGTAAAGTATAGCTACTTAGAAAATATTGTTAGATAAATTGGATATCCACAGGCAGAAGAATGAAAAGTGGACCCTTATCTCACATAGATAAACCAAAATCAGCTCTCAGAGGCTAAAAGATCACACATAAAACTAGAACTGTAAAACTTCTAGAAGAAAACATAAGAGAAAATCTCCTTGATGTTGGCCTAGCAATCAGTTTTTGGATATCACACCAAAAGCTCAGGAAACAAAAGCAAGAATAGATAAACGGAATTACATCCAACTAAGAAGCACCTGCACAGCAAAGTAAACAATCAACAAAATGGAAAGGCAATGTGTAGACTGGAAGAGAATATTTGCAAACCATTTACTTGATAAGGGGTTAATATCCAAAGTAAAAGAGCAATTCATACAACTCAAAAAAAAAAAAAAAAAAAAAAAAAAAAAAAGCCAAACCAAACCAAAAACAGATTAAAAAATGACCTGAATAGACATTTTCCCAAAGAACACACACAAATGCCTAACAACCCCATGAACAAATGCTCCACATCATTAGTCCTCAGGGAAATATAAATTAAAACCACAGTGAGCTAAACCACTCACACCTGGTAGAATGACTATTTTCAAAAAGGCAAGAGGGAACAAGTGTTTTCCATGATGTGAAGAAAAGGGAACATTTATACAATGTTGGTAGGAATGGAAATTACTGCAGCCATGACAGGAAACAGTATGAAGGTTCGTCAAAGAAATAAAAATATGAACTATCATATGATTCAACAATCTGTCTGCTGGTTATATACCCAAAGGAAATGAATTTAGCCCCTTGTACTAACATCTGTGCTTTCATGTTTATTGTGTCCTTATTCACAATAGCCCAGATATTAAGTCAGCCTATCAGCTGACAGATTAATGGACAAAGGAATTGCGGTATATATATACAATGGAATATTAGTCAGCCTGAAAAAAGAAGCAGATACTGCCATTTGCAACCACACAGATGAAACATGAGATCAGTATGCTAAATTAAATAAGCTAGACACAGGAAAATACCACATGATCTCATAAGCAGAATCTAAAAAATATTCAAATACACAGAAACAGAGTAAAATTTTGTTTAACAAGGGAAGGGAGGGGAGAAAAATAGAAACATGTAGGTCAAAGGGTACAATCCTGCAGTTATTATAGGATGAGATCTAACGCATACTATGATAATTACAGCCAGGTATGGTGGCTCACATATATAATCCCAGTCCTTTGGGAGGCTGAGGCAAGAGGATCACTTGAGGTCAGGAGTTCAAGACCAGCCTGGACAACAGAGTAAAACTCCATCTCTAAAATAAAAACTTTAAAAAAATTAGTTGGGTGTAGTGGTGTTCACCTGTGATCCTACCTGCTCAAAAGGCTGAGCCCATGAATTTGAGGCTGCAGTGAGCCATGATGGTGTCACTGCACTTCCGCCTGGGTGACACAGTGAGACCTTGTCTTGAAAAAATAAACAAAAATTTAAAACTACATAATTATAGTTAATGTTGTATTGTACACTGAAAATTTCCTAAGAGAGATTTAAAGGACTAGATCTATTAGTTCCTTAGTAATCATAAACATAGGAATCATTTCACTATGTTTAGGTTTATCAAAACATGTTGTATACCTTAAGTATTTTCAATACATTTGAAAGTAAAATTTAAATAAAATAATTACTGGGAAAGGGGAGCAATGCAACCTTAATGCACTGCTGGTGAAAACTGTATAATCACTTTGGAAAACATCTTGGTAGGATCTACTAAAGCTGAGTATCTGCCTCCCACTCTATGCCACAGCATTTCTACTCTTGGATATATGGCATGTGTCAACCAATAGACACATGTAAGAATATTCGGCCTGGTGCGGTGGCTCATGCCTGTAATCCCAGCATTTTGGGAGGCTGAGGCAGGTGGATCAGCTGAGGTCGGGAGTTCGAGACCAGCCTTACCAACATGGAGAAACCCTGTTTCTACTAAAAATACAAAATTATCTGGGCGTAGTGGTGCATGCCTATAATCCCAGCTACTTGGGAGGCTGAGGTAGGAGAATTGCTTGAACTCAAGAGGCAAAGGCTGTGGTGAGCCAAGATTGTGCCATTGCACTCCAGCCTGGGCAACAAGAGTGAAACTCCTTCTCAAAAAAAAAACAACAACAACAACAACAACAAAAAAAAAAACCAAAAAAAACCCCAAAAGATTATTCATAGCAGCACTATTTATAATTGATCCAAACTGGAAACAATCCACATGTACATTAACAGCAGAGGGGATAAATAACATGTGGTATATTTGTTCAACAGAATATTATATAGCAAAGAGAATGAACAAATTACAATTGTGCACAACACAATGTTGTGAAAAAGAAGCTAGACACCAAACTGTACGTATCACTCAATTCCATTTACAGATAGGTGATAACCATACAAATCATGATTATACTGAGGATGGTGGCTACTGACTGGAAAGAGGCACAGAAAAAGTTTCTGGGGTACTGGTGATGTTCTCTCTTGATATCAGAGTTCTGAAGACATGCTCCTTTTCTTAAAATGTATCAAACTTTATACCTGTGACTTGAGAACTTTTGTGTATGTTATGCTTGAACAAGAGGTTCATTAAAAAATTAAGGACCAGGTTCCATCATTCCATGAGATAATGGGGAGTGGGATTATTGGAAGAAATAGGAGGAAAAGTGCCTACCTTAGGAAAAGGGAAAGAGAGAACAAATATAAAAATCACATGAAGCAATTCTGAATTTATGTATTGGTCAATAGGGAAATATTCCATTTACAAACATTTATTTTACAATCAGAACCCAAATGTCTCCAAGTTGAAATGTGGTCACTTTAGCAGTAATAGTCCACATTTCTCAGCTCTTATCTCTACCCTCTAATATTCCTATGCCTGGAAAAAACTCTAACAAGTATTTACGGGAATCCCTAGGGGTATCTAACAATGTTACCAAGAATTTTCCCTGCTCTTCGGCAGTGCTGCCACTGGTTACCACTTCATTCCTCAGCAATACCACAGTCCCAGATAATCATGCATGTATCTAAGCCCCTTGTTGCCACTAACTCTTCTGATTTTGTTGATGCAATGGAAATTTTTGAGGCCAAACTTTCATGGTATTTTGTGAGAAGAGTATGTTTTCCATCTTTTCTGTCATTATACTCAGAGAGACAGGAACCAAGGCTACACTACCTTGCACCTGTAGAACTAAACAAAGACCAACCAGATGATAAAAGCGAAGACGATTTGTTCTGAATCTGTGATAGCTAGACAGGGAAATACATTTCCCAAGTGATAAAGGCAGCAAAGAGATACTGCCGTGGCTTTTACTGAGGTAGAAGCAAAAGTGAACAAACAAGAAGAAACATAATTTGAAGCAAACCGACATGAGCTTGATAGAAGGAAACTAAGACATGGAATAATGGCTTTTGTAAAAACCTGATAAATATATTCGGTTGGTGCCAAAGTAACTGGCAAAACTGTAATTAACTTCGACACCAACCTAATAAAAAATTAAATAGATCTACAATGTAATGAAAAAAGAACAGCACACCTGTTATGTGTTCTAGGAGCGGCTGTTCAAACAGTGTTTATAGACAATCTCTTTGTACTAAGATTTTCACTTGTAGACAAATATATACCAGGTATAAAGCAAAGAGATGAAAACACCTAGGCTTTCCCAGAAACATGGGTGATTTTTGCCATTTCTGGGCTTCAGTTTTTTCCTCTGTAAAATAGAAATAATATATGTGGAAATAAGGATCGCCAAAACCAGAACGGGCAGAGGCTCTTTATTCCCAGCTTGCAAGGGAGTCAGCCACCATCACTTGCACTGTGTCAGAGCCCGAAGCCAGGCAGAGGATTGGGAGAGCTTTCCAGTGGGAAGAGGGAAGGCATCAGTATGCCTTGTATGAAGTCCGCTGGCATGGGAAAGCCACAGGCGGGCTAAGTAGAAATGGGGCGTCCTGTGCAATTCGTTATGTTTGGCTTTCTCTGATTGGTCCAAAGTTGGAAGTGGGGACAAAAATTAGGGAGGTTGTCAGTTATGAATCAAGTCCTGGTCATTCTGAGCCAAATGTTACAGAATATATTATTAGTTATTAGTTTGGCATCCTCGATTGTCACTAGAGATAGTAATTTAGTCTTCTGTAAGCCTAACTTAGAGCAGCCTGGCTTCTGGCTTTGTTTTGTTTTGGTTTTCTTTTTTTACAACTTGTAAAATTAGCTTCTTTGTACTTTTTTAATTTTTAAGTTCTGGGATACATGTGCAGAACATGCAGGTTTGTGTCATAGGTATATGAGTGCCATGGTGGTTTGCTGCCCCTATCTACCTGTCATCTAAGTTTTAAGCCCCGCATGCATTAGTCATTTGTCCTGATGCTGTCCCTCTCCTCGCCCCCTACTCCTTGACAGAATCTGGTGTGTGATGTTCCCCTCCCTGTGCCCATGTGTTCTCATAGTTCAATTCCCATGTGTGAGAACATATGGTATTTGGTTTTCCATTCCTGTGTTAGTTTGCTGAGGATGATGGATTCCAACTTCATCCATGTCCCTGCAAAGGACATGATCTCATTTCTTTTTATGGCTGCATACTATTCCATGGTGTACATGTACCACATTTTCTTTATTCAGTCTATTCTTGATGGGCATTTGGGTTGGTTCCTTTTTTTTTTACTGTCAATAAGTAGTTGGTTAACTAGGCAGGTTGGTATAGGTTGTAAGTCAAAGTTCTATTTTTACATATGATCCGGACATCTTCTGTTTGTACATTCAGTTTCTCTCGCTGTAATGTTCAACAGATACTTACATTAAAATATTTGATGTAGTCTATCAATTTATTTATGGCTTCTACTTTTTGAATCTTATTTTATATCTATCAATATATTCATACATCTATCCATTTATTCCATTGTTTTCTTCTAGAAGTTTTTGGGTTGGCTCTTATACTTAGGTCTATAAAATGTTTTCACTTAAATTTTGTGTACAGTTTGAGGATAAAGTATAAGAAAAAAGGTTGGTTGGTTGATTGGCTACTTATTTAATTTTTTTTTTTTTTTTTGAGATGGAGTCTCACTCTGTCACCCAGGCTGGAGTGCAGCAGTGTGATCTTGCCTCACTACAACCTCTGCCTCCCTGGTTCAAGTGATTCTCCTGCCTCAGCCTCCCAAGTAGCTGGGATTACAGGTGTCTGCCATCATGCCCAGCAAACTTTTTTTGTATTTTTAGTAAAGATGGGGTTTCACCATGTTGGCCAGGTTGGTTTCGAACTCCTCACCTCAAGTGATCTGCCCGCCTCAGCCTCCTAAAGCGCTAGGATTGCAGGCATGAGTCACTGAACCCAGTCAGATAATTTTTCCAGCACCCTTTGTTGAGAAGGATGTCTATTCTCTGTTGAATTACACTGGCATTTTACAAAGAAAACTGTGGGCATATTTGTGGGCATGTTTTTCCTATTTGTTTCATTGATCTATATGTCTATACATATGCCACTACTACACTGTATTGATGCCTGTAGGTTTACAGTAACACTTGAAATATGGTAATGTGAAACCGATAAATTTGTTATTTTTCTAAATTATTTTGGCTATTCAAGGTTCTTTGCATTTTCACATAAGTTTTAGAACCTATTTCCAATTTTCTACAAAAATATCCACTAGGTTTTGAGATTGTATTGAATCTAGAGGTAAATTTGAAGAAAATGATATCTTAACAATGTTGAGTATTCCAGTCTTCAAACACAGTCTCACCATATCTAGTTCTTCTTTCCTCCTAGCAACGGTTTGCAGTTTTTACTGTATGATTTAATACATTTGTTCATCTTCTAATGCTGCAAGTTGTATTATCTAGTTTCAATGTCCAATTGTTTGTTGCTAGTGTATAGAAATAAAATTAATTTTTTATATTCACCTTGTATTTTGTGACCTTCATAAATGAACTTATTAAATTACATGTTCTTCAGAATTTTTTATAAAGATGACTATTTTGTCTGTGAAGAGTTACTTTTTCCTTTCCAGATGTATGTCTTTTATTTACTTTCCTTACCATAATGCACTGTCTAGACACTCCACTACAATGCTGCATATAAGTGGGGAAAGTGGACACCCTTCCCTCATTTCTGATCTTAGGGGAAATGAATTCAGGTTTTCACCATTGGGTGTGACATTAGCCACAGATTTTTCATAGATGCCTTTTATCATGCTGAGAACATTCCTTTATATTCCAGGTTTCCTGAAATTTTTTTTAAAAATCATGAATGGGTGTTGACTTTTATCAAATGCTTTTTCTATATCTGTTGACATGATCATAAGCTTGACTTGTTACGTTTGTCTTGTTATTGTATTAGTTAGTTTCAAGGAAGTATTTTAAAGCAGCAGTCCCCATCTTTTTCACAGTAGGGACCAGTTTCATAGAAGACAAGTTTTCCATGGACAGGGTTAGGGTAGGTGGGGCGGGGTGGTGGGGGGGATGGTTTTCGGATGAAATTGTTCCATCTCAGATCATCAGGCATTAGATTCTCATAAACTAGATCCCTTGCATGTGCAGTTCACAGTAAGGTTCAATGCTCCTATGAGAATTGCTGGTGCTGATCTGACAGGAGGCGGAGCTCAGGGGGTCAGGCTTACTCCCCTGAAGTTCACCTCCTGCTGTGCAGCCCGGACCTAAAAGGTTCCTAACAGGCCACAACCAGTAGTGGTCCAGGGGTTGGGTTGGGGACCCCTGTTTTAAAGCATATGGGAAGAATCCATGTAAGTCAGAGATATTGGATTTATAAAAAATAAGTGACAATTCAAAAATTGAGGTGCCTAAAGAAAAAAATAAAAAATGTCTTAAATGGCTCGCTTAGAAATGCTTTCCTGAATTACAGCAGCATTCTCCTCTGCCCCCAAAGCCTCACAAGGCTGATTTCTGCCTGGACATCATCCCTGAGCTGATTGCTACCCTCCTCCCACTGCATTAGAAGCCTTTCTTATTACTCTTTCTACTTTTTCATGGTACTTTGCCCTCCTTGAATCATTTCATTAATTATTTGTAAATGCTTTTTAATATCCATGAACACAATCAGTTCAGATGACCTCATCAGTTCTATCCTCCACCATATCTTAATGTTTGACAAACTAATTAGCCACACCTACTCACACTGGCAGTAATATGGGTATGAATTCCTGCCAGGAGGATTATTTAAAACTAAATATATACGATGTGATTTAACGGCCATGTCAATCCCAGCCTGTGGCTATTTATATGTGGATACTTATATGTGGAGCCTAAAAAGGTTTAACTCTCAGAAACAGAGTAAAATGGTGATTACCAGAGACTTTAGAGAATGGGGAGATGTTGGTCAAAGAACACAGAATTTCAGTTAAACAGGAGGAATAAATTCAAGAGATTTATTGTGTATCAGGGTGACCACAGTTAATGATAATAAATTTGACACTTGAAAATTGCTAAGAAACAAGATTGTAAGTGCTCTCACCACAAAAATCTGGAATGTAAGGTAATGTATATGTTAAATAGCTTGATTTAGTCATTCCACAATGTATACACATAACAAAACATGTTGTACACCATAAATACCATATATGCTTGTTTCACTTGTCAATTTAAAAACAAGAATGACTCACATTGCCACTAAATTACAATGTCTAGGGTGGTACAAGTCTTTCATTTTCATAGGAAAAATTAGCCAAAGTGACTGATTTTACTAAAGCGAATAGGTAAAAAAAAATAAAGCTGAAAGCATATAAGGCTCTTCGAACATTAAATACAATTTTCTTGATTTTTCCTGGTTTAATCTGTTATGCAAGGGAAGAGGTCATAATTTTCAGAATGTAATTTCCAGAAGTGACTGTTTTATTCCATTTTGAATAGATACAAGACATATCATATGATTGCATGTGTATAAAGCATAGCTATAAAATAAAAAGTTTAAAAAATAGAAAAATACCACTGCAGTATGTTTCAACTTTCTATTTAGGATTGGAACTGCTGGGTTAAAGGGGTGCACATCTCTGGCATTACCAGGTATTGTCAAATTATTTTCCAAAGTAGTTGTACACATCCATACTCTCCACCAACTCTGTACAATGGTCCCTCTACTCCAATTTCTCAGACTTTTTTCACCTTTTCATTTGTAGTAGTCATATTACCTTGAGTGAGGTATGATAAGATCCAAAGCATATCAAGAGAGACACGGGAAATGTTTTAAGGTTTTATTACATTCGTATTTTCCTGGAGAGAACACAGCACATAGCTTAATTGTGATTTCTCTGGAAAGGGTAGGATGAGGCAGGGCAAGTAGGTTTAAGATTGACTATGTTGGAAAGTGGTCTGCCTGTGACGTTGATTTCACTGTGACATATACAGTTTAAAGCCATCTAAGGGCTCCAAATGTGAGTGGGTAAATCATAATTTGCTTAGAGGTAGCTAATAGGCTTTTAAATGGATGTTAAAACATTAATTTACAGAAGTAAAAAGTATGGCTAGTAGTCTGCTGTTACTAATATGGTGTGTATTTTACTTGAATTTACATTTTAATGAGTACTGAACTGATGGAATATCTTTCCATATATTTATGAACACTGCTATTTCATTTGTGAGATGCTGACTCAAATTTTTTTACTGTTTTTATTGGGTTATATATTTTTATTTGTTGATTTAGACACAATCATATATGTTCTTTAATTTTTGAGACGGAGTCTCAATCTGACACCCAGGCTGGAGTGCAGTGGCGTGATCTTGGCTCACTGTAACCTCCGCCTCCCAGATTCAAGCGATTATCTTGCCTCATCCTCTGAAGTAGCTGGGATTACAGATGCCTGTCACCACACCCAGTTAATTTTTAGTAGAGACAGGATTTCACCATGTTGGCCAGGCTAGTCTCAAACTCCCGGCCTCAGGTGATCTCCCTGCCTTGGCCTCCCAAAACGCTAGGATTACAGGCGTGAGCTACCGCACCCAGCCTGAACCCACGTAAGCCTTACAAGCACTTTCATGGGCTACATTAAGATAAAAATGGGTGTCTCCCTCCTTCCCAGTGAAGTGAGGAATCTTAATGTTTGACAAAGTAGTCCTAGCCCACTGTATGTTCTTAATAGTAGTCTTCCCAGTTGTATATTTTGTATATTTTGTAACTGTCTTCTTCCATTTTGACATCTTTTTGCTTTTCTATAGGCATCTTTTGATAAAGTTTTAAAATACAATGTATTCAAATTTGAGGCCATTCACATGTTTTCAAATTTCATTGATTTGCATCAATCTCTCTTTTTTTTTTTTGAGATGGAGTCTTGCTCTTTTGCCCAGGCTGGAATGCAATGGCACGATCTCAGCTCACTGCAATCTCCACCTCTCCAGTTCAAGCGATTCTTCTGCCTCAGTCTCCTGAGTAGGTGGGACTACAGGCACATGCCACCACGCCTGGCTAATTTTTGTAATTTTTGTAGAGACGGGGTTTCACCATGTTGGCCAGGATGGTCTCAATCTCCTGACCTTGTGATCCACCCACCTCAGCCTCCCAAAGTGCTGGGACTACAGGCATGAGTCACCGTGCCCGGCTTCATCAATGTTTTTTGAAATTTTTTTTAATGCTTCGCATTTTTTTCCCTTTTGAAAGATATCCTTGTTTAAGAACTCCATAAAATAAATATATTACATGCTATGGGTTTTAAAGTTTAAGATTTAATATTTAAGTCTTTGAGTGCTCCTGAAATTTATTTTGGGGTATGGTGAGGAGTAGAAGCAATTTCCTTCTGTCCTCCTCCTTCCCCTCCCTTCTTTCTCTTTTCATTTCTGTAAACAACTTTCCCTGCATTAATCTTTTTGGATATTTTCCATTCCTCTTGATCTGGAATGTCACTATATTATAAAGCAGGGTCATACACACATGTGTATATATATGTACACTCTATTTTGTCTGCTTTTTAACCCTTATGTAAATATTATACTTTCTTTATTGCTATAGCTTTCTAAGTCTTGAAATCGGGTAAAGCGAATCTTCACTTTGTTATCTGGAATCATTTTTATGTTGCCAGGAATATATCCTCTAAATTTTCTTTAGTGACAATCTGTTGGGTACACACAATCTCTGTTTTTGTGTGTGAAACAAATGTCTTCATTTCACTCTCACTTTTATAAAAAAAAAAAAAAAAGCCACTGGACTGAGTATTAAAGTTTGACTCCTAGCCTGACTCTGCTTTTTAAAAAAATATGCAATTCTGTTTTATCGATTTTTATGACTTTAATAGTTTTAATTGACAAATCATAATTGTGTATATTTATGGAGTATGTGATATTTTGATATAGGTACACAATGTGAAATGATTAAATCAAGCTAATTAACATCTCCGGTGCCTATTATTTTTATTATAGACATTTGAAATTTAATGTCTTAATTTGTAAGGTACAATGCATTATTGTTGATTATAGTCATCCTGCTGCGCAAAATATATCAAAACGTATTCTATCTGAAATTTTGTACCCTTTGACCAACACCCCAACTCCTCCCTTCCCATTGCTCTGGTAACCGCCACTCTACTCTCTACTTTTGAGAGTTCCACTTTGTTAGATTCCACATATAAGCGAGGTCAGGTGATTTTTGTCTTCCGGTGCTTGGCTTATTTCATTTACCTGACTGTCCTCCAGGTTCATCCATGTTGTCACATGACAGAATTTCCTTCTTTTTAAAGACATAATAGTATTTCATTGTGTACAGATACCACATTTTAAAAATCCATTCTTTTGTGAATAATGCTGCAATGATCATGGGAGCACATGTATTTCTTTTGACATATTGATTTCAATTCCTTTGGGTATGTACCCAGAACTGGGATTGCTGGATCAAGTTCAAAGTTTACTTTTTTTTTTAGGGACTTCCATACCACTCTCCATAATGGTTGCATATTCCCACCAAAAATGTACGAGAGCTCTTTTTTCTCCACATCCTTGCCAACACTTACCTTTCATATTTTTGATAAAAGCCATTTTAACAGGTATGAGGTGATAGCTGTGATTTAATTTGCATTTCTGAACACTGAACATTTAAAAATACATCAGTTGGCCATTTGTATGTCTTCTTTTGAGAGATGTCTGTTCAAGAACTGCCCCCTCCTTTTTTTCTTTTCTTTTTTCTTTTTCTTTTTTCCTTTTTCTTGAGATGGAGTCTTGCTCTGTCACCGAGGCTGGAGTGCAGTGGTGCGATCTCGGCTCATTGCAACCTCTGCCTCCCAGGTTCAAGTGATTCTCCTGCCTCAGCCTCCCAAGTAACTGAGATGACAGCCCATTTTTAAATTGGGTTATTTGTTGTCTTGCTATTGAGCTTTTTGAGTACCTCCAATATTTTGGATATTAATCCCTTATCAAGTGTATGGTTTACAAACATTTTCTCTCATTCTATAAACTGTCTCTTTGTTTCTTTTGCCGTGCAGAAGATTTTTAGTTTGATGCCATCTCATTTGTGTATTTTTGCTTTTGTTACCTGTGCTTTTGAGGTTTATTTTAAAAACATGTTGCCCAGACCAATATTGTGGAGCTTTCCCCACTATTTTCTTCTACTAGTTTTACAGTTTCAGGTCTTTTTTTTTTTTTTTTTTTTTTGAGACAGAGTCTCGTTGTCACCCAGGCAAGAGTGCAGTGGCGTGATCTCGGCTCACTGCAACCTCTGCCTCCTGGTCCAAGCAATTATCTTGCCTCAGCCTCCTGAGTAGCTGGGATTATAGGCACCCACTTTGTATTTTTTTTTTTTTTTTTAGTAGAGACAGGGTTTTACCATGTTGGGCAGGCTGGTCTCAAACTCCTGACCTCAGGTGATCCGCCCACCTCGGCCTCCCGAAGCGCTGGGATTACAGGTGTGAGTCACCTCAGCCAGTTTCAGGTCTTATATTTAAGTCTTTAATCCATTTTTGTATATGGTGTGAGACAAAGATCAAAAAAAATTTTTTGCATGTGTATATAACCAGCTTTCCCAGCATAATTTATCAAACAGACTGTTCTTTATGGTGTGTTCTTTGAAACTTTGCCAAAAATCAATTGACCACAGATCTGTGAGGTGATTTCTAGGCTTTCCATCCTGCTGTATTGGTAGACATGACTTGTGTCTATGCTAGGACCATGCTGATTTGATCTCAATTGCTTTATATTTTGAAAATGAGGAGTATGCTGCCTGCAGCTTTGTTCTTTCTGTTCAGGATTGTTTTGACTATTTGCGGACTTTCGCGTTTCCATACGAATGTCTGATGTTTTCCCTATTTCTGCTAAAAATAATATTGAAATTGTAATGGGATTGCACTGAATCTGTAGATTGCTTTGGGAAGTATGGATGTTTTTATAATGACATTTTATTTTTATTTCAGGAAGTTATAGATATGGCTCAACTTCCAGATTCAAGTGTTTCTGTGAAGATATCCGCTCTCAATCTAATTGTCTCTTGTTTTAGATTATCCTAAGTATACTTTTCAGATTTTATACTTTTGCCTCTGAAGTTCATTATGTCATGCCTACATATGGATTTCTTTTGTTCATTCTATTTAAGAATCAGTGAGCTTCTTGGATTTGACAATGGTAGATGCTTTACAAATTCCAGAGATTTTTCTGCCACTATCACTTCAAATATTGCTTCTCCTTTATTCTATCTTTGTTTACTAATGAAACTTCAATTAGAAATTTGATGAATCATACCTCCTTAAAATACCAAGGTATGTTGGCCTTTCAAAAAATTCTGTCCTCCTGCTGTATTCTGGAAATTTATTTTGAAATAGTTTTCCTGAGTATCAATTCTTTTGTTAGCATGTTAAATCTGTTGTTTGACCCATACCTCAAGTATTTGTTTCAAATATTATTTTACGTATTTGAGAATTTCTATTTTCTCAAATCTTATCTTTCATTTTATGGCCTTTGTTTCTTACTGTTGTTTCAATCTCTATTTTTTAAGATGTCAGACATTCTCTTTTGTATTTTGAGTCTGGTAATTCTCATACTAGACTCGAGAGGTCCAGTTCTACTCATCATGATTTCTACTGGCCCTCCCTCAAGGTGAAATTTCCCTAATGTGTATTATTTGTGTGCATGCATGTGCACACACATGTGGGCATGGTGTCTGTTTCTTGTGTGCTCATTTTCCTTGGAACTTTACAAACAAAGTCCTGAGTTCAAAGTACATTACTCCAGAGAGTGTTGATATTTACGTCGTGACATGTGACTGTGGGGTGCCAAGGGAGTTCTCGGGTTGTAGTTTTTCTGGACGATATAGGGTACATGAACTCAGGAAACAGACTTAGGAAAAGGGATTAGAATTATCTGTACGTTTTCTTTCCTTTTTTAGGCAAAGTCTTGCTCTGTAGCTCAAGCTGAGGTGCCATGGCATGATTGTGGCTCACTGCAACCTCCACCTCCTGGGCTCAAGCTAATCCTTCTGCTTCAGCCTCCCAAGTAGCTAGGACCACAGGTGTGCACCACCATTCTCAGCTACATTTTTTAGTTTTTTGTAAAAACAGGGTTTCACTATATTGCTCAGTCTGGTCTCAAACTCTTGGGTTCCTGAGATCCTCACCCCTTGGCTTCTCCCTTCTTGGCTTACTGGGATTTCAGGTGTGAGCCACTGTGCCCAGCCTCGCCACAAAATTAATTTCTTTTTCTCTGCCAAAGTAGAGGAAGATTAATCTCACTGCTCTACTCTTCTCAGGAGCATATTTCTAATTTGCTTCTACACCAGAGATGTAGCATTTGGAAACCCAGCCTTATGAGAGGGTTTTCTATTACTATCTGCACCTTGGATGTGCTCTAGGCTTATCTTCTGCTTCCCTCATTCCTCAGCCAGGACAATAACAGAAAATCAAGGTTCCCAGAGTTTGGCTCAGGCCATCAGTGCTCACTGACTGTCCTTGACTCTTGCTTTCTCTTTGTTTTCCACTGGTGAACATTTCCTGTTTTCTTTTCTGCTCAGAAATTGCTTTTAAATTTATTTTTAAATAATGTTTTAATCCAGCCCTTAAAATTGCTTTTGGTGGAATGGTCGTTAAAAAAGTCTGGTCTAGTGTCCTGCTGGAAACGGAAGTCTGACCATGGCTTTCTTTTTTTTTTTAACCTGGTGTTGAGATGGGAGCTGGTCCTTGACTTTACCCAAATTATGAGCAACTGTTTCTTACTGGAGAAGTCAAGTATAAGCATTAAAATAGACAGGTACTGGTTGTGAAAAACAGTATCATTTTTCCTTAGGTATACTTAAAACTTCATTTATGACCCCCCCTCCAAAAATATCTACTGATGATATCATCCACTCTCTCCCACTTTAAAGTGATTAAGATGAATTGAGATTAATGTGAGGAACAAAACAGGAGTGTGACTGGCCGCGGGAGAAGCATGTTCTCAGTACAGTCTGTTCACTGTCCCTGAACTGCCAGATGTAATGAAGTGCTTGAATATTATTCATTTTTTCTCCTGGCAAAACGAAGAAAATTATTATCTTGCCAGTGTAAGAAATGTCTACTTCTAATTTTTTAGATTTGTTCTTTGTTGTTTTGCTCGTACAGGGCTGCATGAGAAAGTCCTGCCACTGGTGATAGTAGACTGGTTCCATTTTTTTATGATAAATTAGACTTATGGTCCTATTGTTTGATACCTCTTTACTATTAGTTACCTCTTCATGATACCAAGGCTGTGTCTAATTTGCAAACTGGAATATTGGCTGCTGTTCTTTTGCTTCTTTCTGTTTAACCTACTGATTCTGCATGCCTGAACTTGTGGTCCTCCAATATGATAAAAGGGTCACATGTAGATGCCTGTAATATCTGTTTCTTTTGTTTTTGTTTGTTCATTTGTTTTTAAGTTCTCTGTTAGTAAGTACAGTTATGGGGACTAAATTACTGTGCACAATGGGAGGGATCTTAAACTGAAAAGCTTCCAAGGCTGTCAGCACACAATGCAAATGCCCAGGCAGGCCATGTGTGAGGCAGCAGGGCTATGTGGAGTCATGGGCAACAGGGCCTCGTCACCTTTAAAGGCATTAAAATAAAAGTTTTAACAAGCACTGTGAAGGTTTTGGAAGGTTAGAACATACTCTTGATGTCAGTGTATGACCCCTTAATAATGAGGTCTTTAAATCCTATTTTTATTATTCCTGAAAGACACATGTGATTGTCCAAGTGTTCTCCATGTACACAAAAAAGTCTGGGTGGGAATGTAACTGAAAGACCTTTTCAGGTAGAAAGAACAACCTTTTCCCCATCCCTTCAACTATCTAGGTTTGCATCAAAAATATAATCTCTTCTTGAGCAGTGGTTTGTAGTTCTTCTTGAAGAGGTCCTTCACATTGCTTATAAGTTGGATTCCTACGTATTTTATTCTCTTTGAAGCAATTGTGAATGGGAGTTCACTCGATGATAAAAGAGGACACAAACAAATGGAAGAACATTCCATGCTCATGGATAGGAAGAATCAATATTGTGAAAATGTCCATACCGCCCAAGGTAATTTATAGATTCAATGCTATCCCCATCAAGCTAACAATGACTGTCTTCACAGAATTGGAAAAAACTACTTTAAAGTTCACATGGAACCAAAAAAGAGCCTGCATTGCCAAGAAGAACAAAGCTGGAGGCATCACACTACCTGACTTCAAACTATACTATAAGGCTACAGTAACCAAAACAGCATGGTACTGGTACCAAAACAGAGATATAGACCAATGGAACAGAATAGAGCCCTCAGAAATTATACCACACATCTACAACCATCTGCTCTTTGACAAACCTGACAAAAACAAGAAATGGGGAAGGGATTCCCTATTTAATAAATGGTGCTGGGAAAACTCACTAGCCATATGTAGAAAGCTGAAACTGGATACCTTCCTTACTCCTTATACAAAAATTAATTCAAGATGGATTAGAGACTTAAATGTTAGACCTAAAACCATAAAAACCCTAAAAGAAAACCTAGGCAGTACCATTCAGGACATAGGCATGGGCAAGGACTTCATGTCTAAAATACCAAAAGCAATGGCAACAAAAGCCAAAATTGACAAATGGGATCTAATGAAACTAAAGAGCTTCTGCACAGTGAAAGAAACTACCATCAGAATAAACAGGCAACCTACAGAATGGGAGAAAATTTTTACAATTTACTCATCTGACAAAGGGCTAATATCCGGAATCTACAAAGAACTCAAACAAATTTACAAGAAAAAATCAAACAACCCCATCAAAAAGTGGGCAAAGGATATGAACAGACACTTCTCAAAAGAAGACATTTATGCAGCCAACAGATACATGAAAAAATGCTCATCATCAATTGGCCATCAGAGAAATGCAAATCAAAACCACAATGAGATACCATCTCACACCAGTTAGAATGGCAATCATTAAAAAGGAAACAACAGGTGCTGGAGAGGATGTGGAGAAACAGGAACACTTTTACACTGTTGGTGGGACTGTAAACTAGTTCAACCATTGCGGAAGACAGTGTGGCAATTCCTCAAGGATCTAGAACTAGATATACAATTTGACCCAGCCATCCCATTACTGGGTATATACCCAAAGGATTATAAATCATGCTGTTATAAAGACACATGCACACGTATGTTTACTGTGGCACTATTCACAATAGCAAAGACTTGGACCCAACCCAAATGTCCATCAATGATAGACTGGATTAAGAAAATGTGGCAAATATATACCATGGAATACGATGCAGCCATAAAAAAGGATGAGTTCATGTCCTTTGTAGGGACATGGATGAAACTGGAAACCATCATTCTGAGCAAACTATCGCAAGGACAGAAAGCCAAACACCACATGCTCTCACTCATAGGTGGGAAATGAACAATTAGAACACTTGGAGACAGGGTGGGGAACATCACACACCAGGGCCTGTTGTGGCATGGGGGGAGAAAGGAGGGATAGTATTAGGAGATATACCTAATGTAAATGAAGAGTTAATGGGTGCAGCACAGCAACATGGCACATGTATACATATGTAACAAACCTGCACGTTGTGTACATGTCCCCTATAACTTAAAGTACATATAAAAAAGTATAGTCTCTCTGTTCTTCAAGATGCGTCTTCTCGACATTCAGGATGTTCATCTTGTTCTGCAGTTAATTGGCTCCAGGCTCAGAGTTGCCAATGCAGATGAAGCATAACTTCCTCAAGAATAACATGATTTACACATGTTTTTCTTCTTTTACATAATGAGGTTACAGGATGAGTTGGACCAATACTCACCCTAATCATAAGACTCATAAAAGGAAACTTTCCCTGCATATAAGTCCACTCTTTGGCTAAAGCTCTTGGTCCTCATGATTGGATATGTAACCTGGCCTAAAAAGCAAAGAAGGCTGCTTGCAAAAAACATAAACCTAGATTTAATAGTTTCTTAGTGCATAGTCTACTATCACTGCATAATAAATTATCCCCAAACTCGGGAGCTTGAAACAACGAATATTTACTACCTCATGGTTCCCATAGATCAGGAATAGTTTACCTGAAGAGCTCTGGCTCAGTGTCTCTCCTGAGGTTGTAATCAAGATGTTGGGTGGGTGCTGGAGTTCATCTGAAAGTTCAATTTGGGGAGGATTTGCTTCAAAACTCCCTCATATGGCTGTTGACTGGCTTCAGTTGCTCTCTAGCTGTTGACTGGAGACCAGTTCCTTATACCCTCAAAATCAATGAAACAAAATAATAAATTGTTCCTGTTGTAAGCCACTTGATACTCAGCAGTAGGCAATTAACAGCGCACCCCAATCTTT
This sequence comes from Papio anubis, assembly GCF_008728515.1. Taxonomy (NCBI): domain Eukaryota; kingdom Metazoa; phylum Chordata; class Mammalia; order Primates; family Cercopithecidae; genus Papio; species Papio anubis. Next base: position 16,355,441 of record NC_044983.1, read on the forward strand.
TGATGTGTTGTTTTCAAGTTGGTGCTGTAGCTAAACCAGTATCCTACCAGACTGGCAGAGTATGGCAAACCTCCACCTGACAAGTCATCCTGACAACCTCAAGCTCAGTCTCTGCTACTCTCACAGTCAGTCAGATCTCAGGTCTGATTTTTAGTACAGTTTAAGTTTAAGCTTCAGAAGATTCACTAAGCACTGCTGTGAAGATCTTCTGGTTTCATGCAGCACAGTAAATTTATTCTTGGCAGAACTGAGACCATCACTCTCTTTCTTCACAGTTAACCACCAGGAATTAAGTCCTTGTTGCCCCCTGGCCAGAATGTGATCCATGTGAGAACTGCTCTCAGTACCAACTGTCTCAGCCATTAAAAATCTATGGTCAAGCACCTATAGTATGTCAACTAAAAATAAAAATCAAGGAATTAAAACATACTACCAAAGAAAATTGCTTAATCACAAAGGAAAATAGTAAGAAAGAAAGAAAGAAAAAAGAGAGGAGTTATGAAAAAATTAGAAAAATAAAAAAAATGACAGGAGTAAGTCCTCACCTATCAATAATTATGTTAGATGTAAATGAGTTAAGTTTTCCAATTAAAAGGCATAGAGTGGGCTGGGTGCAGTGGCTCAGGCTTGTAATCTCAGCACTTTGGGAGGCCAAGGTAGGTGGATCACCTGAGGTCGGCTGTTCAAGACCAGCCTGGCCAACATGGTGAAACCTTGTGTCTACTAAAAATACAAAAATCAGCTGGATGTGGTGGCACACACCTGTAGTCCCAGCTCCTAGGGAAGCTAAGGCAGGAGAAGCACTTGAACACAGCAGGCAGAGGTTGCAGTGAGCTGAGATCGTGCCATTGCACTCCAGTCTGGGTGACAGAGGGAGACTCCATCTCAAAAAACAAAGTAAAACAAAAAAATTCAGAGTGGTTGGATGGGTTTTTTAAAAAAACAACTTTATGCTGCCTATAAGAAATTGAATTTACCTATAAGGACACAAATGAACTGACAGGGAAGAAATGGAAAAGATATTCCACGCCATGAAAATTTAAAGAGTAGGAATGGCTATACGCATATCAGATAAAATACACTTTAATACGAAAGAAGTACAAAGAGACAAAAGGATCATTATGTAATGATAAAGGAATCAATTCAGCAAGAGCATATAACATAGTAAATATATATGCTCCTAACAAAAGAGCACCCTAATATGTAAAGCAAATATTAATACATCTAACGGGACAGATACACTGCAGTACAATAATACCAGGGGACTTTCAACACCCCACTTTCAGCAATGGAAAGACCATCCTGTAAGAAAGACAACAAAGAAACATTACAGTCAAACTATACTCTGGACCAAATTGACCTAAGTGACATTTGCAGAACATTGCATCAAACATCTGCGGAATATGCATTCTTCTCATCAGCATATGGAACACTGTCCAGGATACACCATATATTAGGTGGCAAAACAAGTTTTAACACATTTTAGAGAGTCAAAGATCACATCAAATATCTTTTCTGATCACAATGAAATAAAACTAGAAATCATTAAGTAGAGGAACTTTGAAAACTATACAAATACATAAAAATTAAACTACTTGCTCCTAAACAACCAATGGGTCAAAGAAGAAGTTGAGAAGCAATTTAAAAAATTTTTTAAAAGAAACAAAAATGGAAATACAATATACAAAACCCTATGAGACACAGCAAAAACAGTACTAAGATGAAACTTTATAGCAATAAATGCCTACATGAAAAAAATAAGACTTCAAATAAACAACCTGAAAATGCACCTCAAGGAACTAGAAAAGCATGCAAACCAAATTCAAAATTAGTAGAAGGAAAGAAATAATACCAGAACAGAAATAAATGAAATTGAGACTAAAATAATAATACAAAGGATCAACAAAATAAAAAGTTAGTTTTTGGAAAAAAATGAAATTGACAAACTTTTACCTAGAGTACACAAAAACAGAAGACCCAAATAAACAAAATCGTATTTGAAAAAGACATAACAACTGATACCACAGAAACACAGAATCATTAGAGACTACTGGAAACAACTATATACAAACAAACTGAGAAACCCAGAAGAAATGAATAAATTCCTGGACACATAAGACCTATCAAGATTGAAGCATGAGGACACAGAAAATCTGAACAGAACAATAATGAGTAATCAGGTTGAAGTTGTAATTAGAAATCTCCCATAAAAACAAACAAACAAATGAACAAACAAACAAACAAAAAACCAGCCCAGGACTTGATGGCTTCACTGCTGAATCCTACCATACATTTAAATAAGAACTAACACTAATTCTCCTCAAACTGTTCAAAGAGATTGAAGTGAATTGAAGTGAAGGGAATACTTCCAAACTCACTATACAAGGCCAACATTACCCTGATACCAAAACTAGACAAGGACACAACAACAAAAAAGAAAACGTCAGGTCAATATCCATGTTGAATGTAGTTGAGAAAATCCTCAACCAAATACTAGCAAACTGAATTCGACAACACATTAAAAAGATCATTCATGATGATCAGGTGAGATTCATCCCAGGGATTCAAACACAGCTTAAGGAACACACAAAAAGTGATCTATTCCATCAACAGAATCAAAGAAAAAACCATAATCACTCCAACAGATGTTGAAAAGCATTTAAAAAATTCATATCCCTTCATGATAAAAACACAACTAACTGGGTATAGGAGGAACATACTTCAAAACAATCAGGGCTCTATATGACAAGCTTACAGCTAACATTATACTGGATAGGAAAAATGGAAAGCCTTTCTATTAAGATATGAAACAAAGCAAAGATGCCCACTTTCCCCCCTTTTATTCAACATGGTACTTGTATTCCTAGCCAGACAAATCAAGCCGGAGAAGGAAATCAAGGGCATCCACATTGGAAAGGAAGAGGTCAAATTACCCTCGTTTTCAGACAACATTATCTTATATGAAAAAAAGAAAATAAAGACTCCACCAAAAAACTCTTAGAACTGATAAACAAATTCACTAAAGTGGCAGAATACCAAGTCAACATATAAAAATTGTAATTCTATATGACAACAGTAAACAATTTGAAAAAGAAATCAAGAAATTTCATTTAAAATAGTTACAAGAAAATAAAATACATAATAAGTTTAACCAAAAAGTGAAAGATTCCTACAACGAAAACTGTAAAAAAAACTGATGAAAGAAATCAAAGAGGATACAAAAATGGAGTATCACATGCTCATGGATTGAAAAAATTATTGTTACAATGTCTGTACTACACAGAATGATCTGCGAATTCAATGCAATCAAAATTCCAATGACATTCTTCACAGAAATAGAACAAGCTGTCATGCGCGTCCCTGTGAAGAGACCACCAAACAGGCTTTGTGTGAGCAATAAAGCTTTTTAATCACCTGGGTGCAGGCGGGCTGAGTCCAAAAAGAGATAAGGTGGGGCCGTTTTATAGGATTTGGGTAGGTAAAGGAAAATTACAGTCAAAGGGGGTTTGTTCTCTGGGGGGCAGGAGTGGGGGTCACAAGGTGCTCAGTGGGGGAGCTCTTTGAGCCAGGATGAACCAGTAAAAGGACTTTCACAAGGTAATAATGTCATCACTTAAGGCAAGGACCAGCCATTTTCACTTCTTTTGTGGTAGAATGTCATCAGTTAACAGGTGATTAAGGCGGAGCAGGGCATTTTCATTTCTTTTGTGATTCTTCAGTTATTTCAGGCCATCTGGGCATATATGTGCAAGTCACAGGGGATGTGATGGCTTGGCTTGGGCTCAGAGGCCTGACATTCCTGCCTTCTTATATTATAAAAAGCAAAATGGAAATCCTAGACATAAAGAATAAGTGAACTAGCAAATTTAATAGAAAACATCAAGAGCAAATTGACCAAGCAGAAAAAAGAATTGGTGAGCTCAAAAACAAGATGTTTGACGTTATCCTATCAGAGAAGCTAAAAGAATAAAAAAGAATAAAGAAGGCCTTAAGGAATTACGGGATGCCATCAAGTGAACTAAAACTTCACATTGTAAGAGTTCTTAAAGACAGAGTAAAAGGCTTGGGAAGCAAAATTAAGCAAATAATGGCTTAAAATTTCCCAAATCTTGGGAAAGATGACAACATCCAGAAAGCTCAGAGGTTGCCAATCTAATTTAACCCAGAGAAAAGTTAACCAAGACACATCATAATCAAATCAGTAAAAAACAAAGACAAAAAAGACTACTGAAAGCAGCAGAGATAAGAAACATGTCACACTCAAAAGAGCCCTAATGTGGTTTTCAGTGTATTTCTCAGCAGAAACCCTGTGGGCCAGGAGAGAATGGGATAATACAGTCAAAGTGCCAAAGTCAAAAAAGAAAACTTGCCAAACAAAAATACTTTATCAGCAAGCTGTCTTTAAAAAATAAAGGAGAAATAAAAACTTTTTCAGACAAACAAAAGTTGAGCGAGTTCATCACTACTAGGCATGCTTTACAGGGATTACTATAGGGCATTCTTAAGCTGAGATAAAAGGCTGCTAATTGAAGAGATAGCACGTTACTCCCAAGGTTTAGGTTTTAAAAAGACAGTGGTTTCTATTTCTAACAGTGTGAACATTCTTTAAAAAACTAAAAATAGACCTATTATAGGACCCAGTAGTTCTGCTTCTGGGTATACATTCAAAGGAACTAAATATATTATGTTGAAGGGATATCTGCCCTCTCATTTTAATTGCAGCACTATTCACAATAGCCAAGATATGGTGCTATTCACTTCAATCTAAATGCCTATCAATGGATGAATAAAGAATACGTGATGTATATACACAATGGAATACTATCAGTCTTAAAAGAGGGGGAAATTCCATCACTGAAATAGGATACATGAATCTGGAGGAGATTATGCTAAGTTAAATAAGCCATACACAGAAAGACAAATATTACAAAACCTGACTTACACGCAGAATCTAACAGAGTTGAACTCATAGAAGTAGAGAGTAGAATGATGGTTACCAAAGGTTAGGGGATGGGAGTGGGGATGGAAGGAATGAAGACTTGTTGATCAGTGGGTAAAAAGTTTCAGATAGATAGGAGGAATAGGTTTTGAGATCTGCTGTCTAGCCAGGTGACATAGTAAATAATAATGTATTATATATTTCAAAATAAACAATACATTAATTTTAAAATGTTTCACCATAAAAAAGATAGGTAACTGAGGTAATGGATATGTTAATTAACTTGATTTATTCATGCCACATTGTATACATATATCAAAACAGCAAAATTTGCATTACCTCAACACAGTAAAAGCCATACATGAAATGCCTATAGCTAACATTATGCTCAATCATAAAAAGTAGAAAACTTTTTCTTTAAGATTGAATACAATACAGGATGATCACTTTCACCACTTCTGTTCAACATAGCACTGGAAGTCCTGGTCAGAGCAATTAGGCAAGAAAAAGAAATAAAAGGCATCCAAATCAGAAAGGAAGACGTTAAACTGACCCTATTTGCAAACTATATGATCCCATATGTAGAACGCCCTGAAGACTCCACCAAAAAGGTTTTGGAACTAATAAATTAGTTAAGCAAAGTTTTAGGATACAAAACAAATGTGCATAAATCATTAGCACTTCTATACAATAATGCTAAACTATCCCCCCCCTAAAAATACAGAAACAATCTTTCTTACAATAGCTACAAAAAATGAAATACTTAGGAATAAATTTAACAAAGGAGGTAAATGACCTGTACCCTGAAAACTGTAAAACATTAATGAAAGAAACTGCAAGAGACATAAATTAAAAGGTATCTTGTGCTCATGCACTGGAAAAAACACTATTATTAAAATGTTCATACTAACCAATCTACAGATTCAAAGGAATCTCCATCAAAATTTCAATGACATTTCTCACAGAAATAGAAAAAGTAACCCTAAAGTTCATAGTGAACCATAAAATAAAATCCCAATAGCCAAAACAATCTTGAGCAAAAAAAGAACAAATCTTGAGCAAAAAGAACAGTAATCACAAGCCCTGATTTTAAAACATGTTATAATGTAATTGTAATCAAAACAGCATGGTACTGACACAAAAACATACAAATAGACCAATGGAACAGGAGACAGAACAAAAAACTCTTTGGAAAAGGTGCTCTCTTCAATAAATGCTGTTGAGACAACTGGTATCCACATGTATCCATTTGTATCTGAAACCGTATATAAAAAATTATCTCAAAATGGATTAGAGATGTAAATGTAAAACCTGAAAATGTAAAACTACTAGAAGAAAAGATAGGGAAAAAGCTCTATGACCCTCATTTGGGCAGTGATGTTTTGCAAATGACCCTAAAAGCACAGACATAAAAGCAAAAACAGACAAATGGCATGGTAGCAAATTAAAAAGTTTCTATTCAGCCAAGGAAACAATCAACAGAGCTGAGAGACAATCCACATTCAGAGAAAATATTTGCAAACCACACATATGATAAGGGATTAATTTCCAAAATATATAAGGAGCCCAAACAACTTAATAGTAAGAAAATAACCAATTGTAAAATGGGCAAAGCATCTGAAAAGACATTTCTCAACAGAAGGTACACAAATTGCCAAAAGGTATATAGAGAAATGCTCAACATCACTAATCATCAGGAAAACGCAAATAAATGAGACATTTGCATGATGAGATACCACCTCATACCTGTTAGAATGGCTATTATTAAAAAGATGAAAGATATCAAGTGTTGACAAGGATATGGAGAAGGGAACCCGTGTACATTGCTGGTGGGAAATTTAATTAGTGTAGCCGTTATGAAAAATAGTATGGAGATTCCTCAAAAAAATAAAGTGAACTATGATATAATCTAGGAATTCCACAACTGGATATATTACAGTATTATTCACAATAGCCAAAATGTAGAATCAACCTGTGTCCATCAAAAGATAAACAGGTAAATAGAATGTGGTATATATACACAATGCAGTAAGATTCAGCTCTTTAAAAGAAGGAAATTCTGTGATTTGTGATGACATAAATGAATTTGGAAGACATTATGTTAAATGAAATAAGCCAGACACAGAAAGACAAAAATACCACAGGATTTCAGTTACATGGAGAATCTACAAAAGTTGAATTCATAGAAGTAGAGGGTAGAATGGTGTTTACCAGAGGCTTGGGGAAGTGAGTGGATAGGGAAAGAGAAATGTTGATCACAGTGTACAAAGTTACATGTAGATATTATACATTATGTACTTAAAAATTGCTAAGTAGGTTTTAAATGTTTGGCCACAAAATGATAAATATTTGAGTTGATAAATGTGTTCATTAGCTTGATATAATCATTCCACCATGTAAATTGTGCATCAAAATGTCCTATTTTTCCCATAACTATATGATTATTTGTCAATTAAAAATAAAATTAGAAAAACATTTCCTTATATTTTTAAATGTCTAAAAATGATTTTTCTTCAGATTACATACACAAATAATAGCTTAATCAGAAAACAAGTTATATGAAGCTAAGGCAGGCAACACAGAGCACAGTGTATAATATTCTGAGTGTTTAATATACCTGACAAAAAATTGAATCTTGTAACATAAAACTGATGAATAAATTGGACTTTATTGGACATCTTTAACCCTAACAACCTTCTGTCACATATATTATTTTATTATTTGTTTTCCTTCTATCTTCTTGCCTAAAGTCTCACTACTCTTTCATTCTTACCAGTATTAAAGCATACAGACTTGGTTAATATCTAAAAAAAAGTTAGTGCTTTTTCTAATAATTTTGGCAAAAACAAAGAATAGAAGAGAGTGCCTTAGGAAGTACTAGCTTTCCCACCAATCAACATGTTTCTGGAGGTGTTAAGTCATTTGTTGAGGAAGTCCTGTGTAACCAGCATGACATTTGTCAGAGACTGTTCCCCAAGTTCTTTTGTCTCTTTCAAATCCAATCCTGAGAAAGTCTGTGAGGCTTGTTTCTCTATTTTAATGTTACAGAATTAAGAGAGTGAGTCAAACGAGACAGGATGGAAGAGGTGGGATAAGTGGGGAGAAGTTGCCCATGAGTGTTGCATAGTAAAGAGCCGTGGGATGTGGGAATGGGCACAGACTCGATCAAAGGTCATTGAGGCCTAGAATTTGAGAATATGATTTGGGTTCGTGTGATGTGTGGGGAGACTCTGAAACAGCCAGAGAATAAGGACAAATCAGAAAATGCAAGATGTGAATTTTTAATTGCAGCTCTGAGTTATGAGTTGGATCCCTTTGAGAGATGAAAGCAGAGAATGAATTTCTTTTTAACAGTTGCATAATTCTTTGAGTAAAATTCCCATTAGTTATTTCAAATAGCTATATCAGGTAAGAATGAAAAGAGAGGACTAATATTCCCTTGACTCCGAGTTTCTAGGGTTTCATATCTGTTATCTAAATGTTTGTTATACACTATGACTTAAGGTTTGGAAAATGAAGAACCTCTTGTGAAAGGATAAATTCAACACTCTCTCAATTTTTTTCAGCACAGGGGTCACATCAGTCAACTTTATTGTCATTTCTCCCACTTGATGCCACAGGATAGAAGTTTTTCTTCATGCTTGGATTGATAAAACTGGTCCACTTTGTAATAATGTCTTTCTGGGCCACAGCCAAACACACGAAGGTATCAGTGTCCTTTGATGGTGGTCAGTATCTCTCCTTGCTAAGGTGCACTAACAGTATGTCATTTCTAGTCTCTCCAGGCTGCAGCGACCGAGACTTATCCCCATATTCTCATTGCTCTGGACACCAAGCAAGCCCAGGAGTAAACATAGAACCCAGTTTGCTGCACAGCTTTCCAAAGACCCTAAAGTCACTGTTCTTCCCTTCACCCTCCCTGGCTACTTTATTCATGAGTGTGGAAATTAACCAGCATTTCCTTCTCAAAATTCTAAATATGAAGTATTTTATTAAACCCTGTCTTTACCAAATGGGCTACTTGTCTTATTCTCTTCTAAACTAGAATTCTTAAATATTTTGGGGGATTATCAAAATAACTTTTTCTGAAGCAGAACCAAAAAAAAAAAAAAAAAAAAACCCCGCCACAAATCAGATCTTTAGATGAGCAACTGGTTACATTATATTCATATTCTTTCTGTACCATTTTACTCATTCACTAATTTTCTTAAATTAATCTTTGGATTTCTGTTTCTGCCTGAAATACAAAAAGCTGGGAAGAGTGTCACTTCCACACCAAAACTGAGAAGAAGTCAGATAAACTACAAAATCATAACTTTTATTGAGCCAATGAGAGAGCTGAGTTTGTAGGTCAACCAAACAGCTAAATGACCAGGAGGAATAGGAGTCTTAAGCAGAGATTATACCTGCAGACTGGTTCACCTGTGGCAGAACGTGGAAGGCAAGTGGGTAACAGGAAATTAGTTATGTATTTAACAAATTTTTAGAAGCCAGGTGTGGGCTGGCTTATCAATCTTTAACAGCTGGTGCCCCCATACGCAGGGTAGTCCATCCTCACTGTATGCTCTTTTCCACAGGTTTTCAACAGGTGCTCAACAAAAAGATTTTGATTAGGGTAGAAGACTGGAAACAGCCCTCCTCAGTAGGGTAAATGTACAGAAGTGGATTGGTGGTTGCAGCAGGAAATGCACAAATATGTAACTTCTGCCTGAGACCTTCTCTCCTACGGAGAAAACGTACTAAACCCTTGGGAGAAGGCAGAAAGCATTATCCTCAGAATAAAGTTAAAGGAAAATTTATTGCAGCTTGGGAAAGGGTGGAAGAGAAACTCATTAGCTCCCCAGGGAAGGAACAAGAAACCATACTGGATTTAGAATGCATACAGATGGAAAAAGTGTTGCTCACACACAAAAATGAGAAGAAGCTATGTAAACTACAAAACCATTATTTTTTTTACAACCTACCAATACCATTATAGGTCTGTTCCCATTTGGGGAGGGGCAGAAAACTTCCACTCAAGGCTAATTGCAAATACAAGGCAGAGATAGTCTGTTATGGGGAGAAGTGGAAAATGGACAAAAATGCCAAGAAAGCCCCACCCCACGGCCGGGCAAACAGTGCCTTCCTAAGACTGAGACTGGACTAGAACATCAGAGAATCTCCCTGCCTGTGTGTGTCTGCGTGTGTATTTGTGTTAAGAAGGTCTACTCTTCCTCATGGTCATTACTACATTCTTGTACAATTTCTTTAATTGTCCTTTATAGAGATTTTGATGTTTAGAAGTGCAATCCATCTTGATTCTATTTGGGAGAAGGACAGTGAGATGGGATATATTATTTTTTTCAGATGGATAGTTTTCTCAATGGTCTCAAATGATTTTATTACATATCTTGTCCTACTTTCCTAATTCAAGATGCTACCTTTACCATTTAATATATTATGATTGAGTTTTTATTATTCCTCAGAGACCATAGCAAAGTGGCGTGGCTGAGGAGTGGTATGAAGATAGATAAAACATGCTGGAGAGTCTTACACTCCAGAAGCTTTTCTGTGCATTTAAGGGATATGACCATTCTTTTTAATTTCCCATTTTCAATTTTACTTAGCTTGTTTATAGTAATGCTGATGCTATGTTCCATACACTTTCCTAAATACGTTCCATGAATTCTCTTAATTAGTCTCACTACATCTTTATAAGTTAAGGATTACTATCAACCCCTTTTCCGAGGTTAAATTTAGCAGGGTTGAATAACTCGCCAAGGTCACATAGATGGAAACTGGCAGAACCAATGAAACCAGGTTTCTTTCACTCCAAAGCTCTTAGTAACTCAGTAAAGCCTTGTTAGTCAATGCAGTTATATCCTGTCTGATCAAATATGGGTCTTGATCTGCCTCAAGTCTGGACCCACCAAAGAAGAAAACAGTTGCTTCTGGTCCCTTACCTGGGTTTTCATTAACTGAACTCCTATCACAGGAAAACTGGTCTGTCCACACACTTGGATAGACTTTCTTCACAAACCATTGTCTGATTTGTGGGCCCAGACTTTTTCCCAGGCCATTATATGTTCTCTAAGCCCATTGAATTCTCTAGAAAACGTTTATTATCCTCCTAAAATTATGTACATCTCCCCTTTTTCCTTTCCCCTAAGAGGAAGAGTATATAAGCATCTGTACTCCACTGGGTTGGGGGTTAATCTCTCTGACATGTATGTCTTTTTTCCTATTAACCTGCCTTTGGTCAGTTAATTTTCAGCAAATCTTCAGAGGGTGAAGGGAAAGTTTTCCCTTTGCCCCTTCAGTTTTGATGCTGTGAGCAGGCTGCCAAAGCCTCTCTGCTCTTCCGGAAGCTGCAGTCAAGGGAGCCCAGTGCCTGAAAGTCTGGCAGAATGGCAAGCATTTCTTACCAGGCAGGCTTCCGGTCTCTGTGGAATTCCATTGAGCAGACAGTAAAAACCTCAACTTGTTACCTTTTCCTCTCCAAACTGTTGATTAATGGCATAAAAACGTTTGTATGACTAGTCTTAGGTGTAGTGACTCTCGTGTACCTTTGACGTATTGATATTGTTCAATCATCTTCCTTCCAAAAACAGTTCTTTCCTTTTTCTTTGTCTTCCTGTATCATGTTTTTCATAAGGGGGGTACTGTAAGGTAAAACATGGGTCTAAAACCCTGAGAAACCCATTATTCGACTTAGCTCTGCAGACTGGTGAGTTTTGCAGTTTTGACCAGATAAGTGTCTATTTAGGAAAACTTTGCAATGGGTCCCCGAAATAAGAAACTGAATGAGGTTTTCCTCTCACTTTATGTCCTTGAGAGCTTAACTTATGAAGTAGGAGCATGTTTACCATGCGAGGAAGGAGAGAAAATTATCAAGTCACATGCAGTGGTCTACCTGAAAAAAGCCTGGGAATCCAAGACATGCCCAATTTTAAGCAGCACACTCTGTTCTAAACATGGCAAGCTCTCAGGGGTGGTTGTCTTAACAAGTCCCATCCATAAAGGGCTTATCATTTCGACTCTCGTTTCCTGGTTAGTCCTAGAAAAATCCAATCACAACGGGGTCTTCCCAGTGTCACAGATTAACAGGTCAGATACTGGCAGCACTCTACAAATTTGTGGGATACGGTAGTACGCACAGACACCCATCCTTAACTGTCTGAGGCAGCCAGAATCTTTTGCTTTCTTAGCCTACTCCTGGCAGGGAAAGATTTTTGGCATCACTGCGACTGCCTCTTCTATGCCCTCTCCAGAAACACTTCTTGCTTGTATGGTAAAACTTACTCTAAACCTGGAAAATTACCTCCTGGGCTTTCCATGAAGAGGCTTATTGGATTGAGTCACTATTGGAACAAGGGCACCCTTGGAAATTCTAATTGTCAGGGGCCAACAGATGAATCCTTTCAATTAGAAAGATCCCTAAATTAAAAAATGAAAGATGTGTAGAGAGCTCCCTCAACAATTACCTCATTTGTATTTCTAGAAGGAGCAAATTAAAAGAAAGACACATGTTTATGTCATGGCTAGCCTTAGAAATTAACCCATTCACTAAATTAAAGAGCAAAAAGTCTGACCTGAAGCAAAGTTAAAATCCTTTAAATGCTCAAATACTGGCTTTGGATCCTCTGTGGGGTTTACTACAAAGGCACTTGATCCTGCTGCCTGGTGTTTAGGATTCTCTGCTTTCACTGCCATGACCTGGGTTCAATATCCAGTCAGGGAATCAATCCCTTGGAGGTGTAAATCCTTTAACTCAAAAGAAGAATTGCTTTGATATTTGTGTGGCTCTTGACTTTTTGGAGTACCCATTTGTTATTGATCCTTTCACCTTCCACGGACAGTTTTTGATTTCCTGTCTCACCGACTGTCTCTTTTAATCTTCTACCAATAGGGCACGCTGGAAGGTTAGCTTCTGTGTGCAGTCAGCTGGGAAGAATGTGGCTTCTAGAAAATATGGCCAGACAAAAATGTGGGTTGTGCCCCACTGGTGGTGAGTGAAACTTTCCTTTCTCTGAGCTGCCTTTGGGGTGGCTGTGGATCTTGAGGGGACTGCCTCACATCTCTTTGGAGATACCTTACATGTTCTTGATTTAGTTGGTTCTCAGTCACTCAGAAGGTTCAAAAGTCAGGGATACTGGTTGTTTGTCCTATTTAAATCCTGGTAATAAAATATTTCAAAAAAAGACTTTTTTAAGAGCTCCATGATTAGAAATCAGCTTAATTAAAAGCTGATATTCAGGCTACATATCTATATATATATTTTGTACAAAAGGTCTTTCTGCTTTTTTCTCTTTTGGATCCTGTAACTCCTCTGGGAATTTTTTTCAGGTGAATGAAACCCTCTTTTAATTATACGTTTGGTCCTTCTGTTCACTTCCTTTCTTGTTGGCATGATTTGTGCTGAGAAGAAAAAAATGTAAGATTTCATTGGTCTTCTGGAAAACTTAAAATGCTTCCAAATTGTTTCTGCCTAAGACCTATTCTTCCATTTCCTTCCACTTCTCCTCCTCCTTTCTTTATTGCCATCTTTGATATCACATGGAGGAATCGAAAAGGGACCTCTAGAGACACTGATTCCTCTTGAGGAACACAGTCAAGGTACCACCGACTACTTTTTGGGTCTTGTGTTTTTCTCACAGACACCCAAGGGTCATGAATGGGTTTCTTTCAGGTCTCGAACCTCTAGTCTCTTTCGCATTGAGTTCCCTGATCTCTTGGGCTTTTGAGGGTACCAGGAATTACTTTGTGCTGTGAGACAGCACTGTCCTTTTGGCGTGCAATGGCTGACAAATCACTGGTGAGGGCTGCAGTTTTGGAGGTAGCTGACAGTGGTTAGAGTGAATGGTTATTACTGCAGGGGAGCTACTAGTTTCTTTGTATGTCTAGATTTAAAAGGTGCCGTTTAGATAATTGGAGGCTGTGGGAATACTTGGCATTAAGAGATTAGACTCCCATGGGGGATGGGCTGATCACAGAGTGGGCTGATTAACCTTGCACTGACCTTGAAGCGAGGTACGCGGTGGAAGTCCTCCAGCATCCCGCCCCATTACATTTCCCTCTTGGGCTTTTGCCTTAGCCTTGGACAAAGGAGTCAGTGTACATAGTCAGTGCACACTCCTCAGACTGTACATAGGAGTCAGTGTAAAAACGGATCCTTAATTTCTGGGGATCTAGGTCCTCTACCTTCCAGCTTTACCTACTTTTCATATATGTAAGTGTTAGTCCCAGAAAAATGCAAGTGCTTTGCTGGCCCTATTCCTTGATGAACTCCACCCTGAGATTAGTAGTCTCGTTGAAAAATGAAGAGTAAATTGGAAACCACCTATGTAAATAAAATTAATCTCCTTATAGAATCCCATGGTGAATTACCACGATTTCATGTTACCTTAGCATCCACTTTTTAATCTTTCTCTAGCACGCCAAAACCCCTTATGGAGGATTCTAGGCAAGAGATTCTCAAGGGTGGGAACCAGTACCCATCATTATGCAGGGCTTGGAGGCCAAGGGAAGCACTGCATCTGTACTTCCTCCAGGCAGGAACTTCAGATGCATTATACCAGTGTTTTACAAGCTTGGATGTGCATACAGATCAGCTGTAGAACTTGTTAAAATGCAGATTCTGATTCCTTAGATCTTAGATGAGGCCTGAAAGTCAATGCTTCTGGTCCACAGATGACACAGTTAAACATGAGACATTAGGGCATATGAGGTGCAAGGCAAATTAAAACAGCAAATTAAAAGAACCAAAAGGGAACTGCTAAAGTCAGACATAACAAAGACTACTAAAAATTCAAAATAAACACAACAGAGGCCCAAGGGACCACCAACACAGCTTTGCATCAATAGCTTCATTTCATTACAATTTTTATGTATTTGGTCACGATAATTTGCCTTTGCAAGATCACTGGAATACAACCGGAAAATGAGAGCCACCTCCATTCTTCTACATGCACAAAAATAGCAGTAAAATGGAGAAGATGAGCTGATTGATTATACTCCAGAATAAGTCAGTTCCAAACAGCGTCATCTAATACCATTCCCAGCTGCCCAAGACAACGATTTATGAAAACAGCACTTCAACCATTGCCCGTCTAGTCCTGAATTAGATGCAGGGAGTGCTAAAATAGAAAATACTCTGATCACCCTACCACCTACAAGAGAACAAATGGAAATGCTTTCTGTTCCGTAATTCATTAAGGACTGAAGCTCCAGGTTGTGTTCCCTGGTTGTGGCTGAATTGGTCCTTTTTCTTTTTTTCAATGTGCCACCCCCACTGTGCTTAGTCATATCTCCTTGTACAAAATCAAGTAATTCCTATGTTCTACATAAAATTGTTCTCCAAAAATCTTGCCTCTTTTTGACTTGTCACTTTTGCTTGCACTATTCTCTGTATATGAAATACTCATTACCACCACCACTATCTCACTTGTGTCCACGTGTCCAAACAACCTAGCATTCCAGGTCTGGGTTCAAGTTGAGTCTAGGAAGATACAATTCTTTAAAGCCACTGTAAATCTCATCATAGAAACGACTCGTCCCACTTTCGAACACTTGTAACCTTTGTTGTATATGTTACTGATCAGGGGATTTTTATTTTCAGCCTTTTATTATTATATGCTCATGCCTTATCTTTCCAACTAGATGGACCATTCCCTAAGGGCAAGAATCAGAGTTTGTATTTACTTCTTGGTATCCCCTATGGTACCTGTTCATTGCAGAATCACTATCAATAAGTGCTATTTACTGTCTAATCGCATAGCTCAGGGACTGAGTGCCTTGTGAAACCTTTTCTCCAAAATTTAAGGCTTCTTCTCTGTCCCAGCTGGAACTCCAGCTGCCTGTAATGTTACTCCATCTTCTTCACTTAATTTTCACTCATTCTTCAAACCTTGCTTCCATTCTCATCTCTCCAAAGCCTTCCCAGCCCATCCCAGCCATCAATTTGTTTTCAATTCCTTACTCCATTTAAAGTTGTCTGCACAATTTCTGTAGCACGTAAAACGCACTGCTGTACAGCTTGCCCAACTTTTCCTTCATCTTACATCTTACCAGCATCAACCAGTGCTATCACAGTACCCACAGAATGATGGGTGTGGTCCAGGGCTAAACCAAAAATCCAACACTGAAAAAGCAGAAACTCTGGCTTGGCAATTTTGATACTCCAGTGAGTAGCAAGTAGTGTTTCTTTCATTTTCCAGCTAATCTTCTATTGGTGGGTGTCTTAGTTCCTAAAATGAGAGCTAAAAATATAAAAGTTGGGTTTTTTTGGTCATCAAATGAAGGAAAGCTGTAAAGTGAGGCTGGAAATATTAGTCTTACTTTTTAGTCTTCTCTGGTCAACATTCTTAGTTTATAAGTGTTAATTTCTCTGCTTTTAAGTAATATTTATATAGTAACTTCTCAATTTATTCTAAGAAGATGAGGAATTTCTCTTTTAAAATGAACCTATCCAATTCTAAGGGAAAGGGGCCCAAATCATGGCTTCTCCTTATAATAGGATTAGACTCTGGGGGGATTTAAGAATAAATTTTGCATTTGGGAGGGATGCTGAGCATTAGGCACCAGAGGCTGGACTTGAGTAAGCAGACTTTTAAAACGTGTTCCAGTGATCCCCACCTCCTGCTATCAATGTCCTTGTATAATCACCTCCTCTTGAATGTGGGATGGACCTGGTCTATTTCTTCTAATGAATAGAATACTAGCAAAAGTGATGTCGTTCCCAAAGTTAGATGATAAAAAACTGTGACTCTTCTGTTCTCTCACTTGCTCGTGTTGATGAAGTCAGCTATGATGTTGTAAGTTTCCTGATGCAAAGGCCTATATGGCAAGGAACTGAGGGAAGCTTCCCAATAAAGGCTGGAAACCGATTCCCTCTGTCCAATAACCTGTGAGGAACTCAGTTCTGCCAACGACCACATATGTGAGATTGGGAGTGTATCCTTCCCCAGTTCAGCCATGAGATAACTAGAGCCCCAGCTGGCCCTTTGGCTGCAACTTGTGAGAGACTATGATGCAGGAGCTCCAGCTAAGCCACACCTGAATTCCTGACTTACAGAAATTGCAAGGTAATAAATGTTATTTTAAGCCATTGAGTTTTGGAGTAATTTGCTAGGCTACAGAATATATCCAATATAACCACGAAGGAACCTTTCTTTTCATGCATAAGAATTCAATAAGAAGCCTCTATTTTGCCATAACCTAATATTTTCACTTTAATCTTAAACAGTCTTACAAGTAAAATACACGATTTAGACACATTTTGAGGACGTTTTCCATAACCCCTTCTGAACTGCACCTCAGGAAGGACCACAGCTCCCTCCCTGAACCCCCTGATGAAATGGTGTAAGGAAAGTCCATTTGCAGGATGACCAACATTGCCTATGGTTTGACTTGAAAAGATAATTTTGATGTATTATGTTTTTAGCCTAAAAATTTGGGATTGTTAAACAGAAAAAAACAGGGTCAATTATCTGTAGAAACTAACGTGAAGAGATCATGATGTGTGTATATGTATATACGTGTGGTGTAGTGTGTGTGAGAGAGAAAAGAGTGAGAGAGAGAGAGGCTGTCAAACATCCATGTGCTTTCTAATGAGGAGACAATGAAATCTAAATGTAAGCAAAAGAAACCAGCTGGTATATACAGAGAGAAAAGAATGCAGCTGATAAGCAAAAACAAGCATATGGTCCAACAGAGAGAGAGAGAGATGAAATAAACTGATATGCTCTATTGGTTCCTGATGGCTATCCATAAGACTGGCTCTACAGTAGTTCCTGTCATTCATAATCTCACTTGTAAGCTTGCTTTAGTCAGTCTCTGTTGTTTGTGACTTGTAGAATATAAGCTCATAGTGTTAGGGATTTAGGATGAAGTATTGTGTTATTGAAAAGATCCTGGTTTAGGATCAAGTAGTATTCCTAAATGGCCCAAGGAATTATTTCCTCCCACTCATCCCTAGCTTCTCTAGTAAAGCCCCGAGGAAACTCTATGTAAGGAGTAACAGCCAAATGGGAACCAAGTATATTAACAGTTAGACAAAGGTTTGATATCACAACAGTTTTCTAGCAAAAGTCGAAGGACAACACATAGTTAGGCTGAAGTTCTACTAGAGATATTCTTCCCCTGAAGAACATGAATCATGGAATGAACTTAAAACAAGTAGATTGTTGGAAAGGAGGAAGAAGGGGAGAAGGATAAATGGTCAGGCCCCCAAAGAATCTGAGTTTTTTTTTTTACCAAACTACTCATAGTGAAGTTGAAGAAATGATCCACTTGCTCAAGGAAGTAGGTCTGGCCTGGGTGTACTGTGGGAGTAAGCTGGCGGGCAGTCAGGAGTGAGTGGAATTAACTAGCAGAATGATGGCCTGTTAAGGCCCCAAAACTGACTGCTTTGGTTCAACTGCCAGCTCTGCCACTTAATTGATTTCAGGCAAATTACTCAACTTTTCTGAGCCTCCTTTCCCTAATCTGAAAATGGAGCAAATAATAGAGTGTCATTAGGAATGTTGTGAGGCTTAAATGAGTTAATATATGTACAATTCTTAAAGCAGTAATTGAGTAAATGCTTGTTAAATTGTAGCTGCTGTTAGAGGAGAGCACTTGAGTCACAGTTTGCACATTTTAATACAAAGAGACTCCCATTTGCCAGCAAAATCCCACGAATCTTACCAATCATAAAGGAAGTTTTTCCCTAAGAAGGGAGTTGAGAAAAACACAGACAGATCTAGGCCTGGCAGGTGGGAGAGCCATGACCTCCACTGGCTAACACAGTGTGATGTTTTGGGCTCTGAAGGCACTGAGTTGCAGGTGGAGTTAAGGTGAAGAAGATGAAGTTAGAATACGGGATTCAATGGGAAATTTAAAATGTAGTATTTCCCTGTCCAGGACTCTGACGATCTTCAAAAAGTCACCAAGAAATCAGGGTCCCTTTATAGTAGGTGAACAGGAAAAGGGACTGCTGGAAACTAAGATAAATGTTCTAAAGCATAAATAACATTTTAGGAATTTCAGACAAATCTTGCCTCTCAAGAGAGCTTCCTTTATAAATAACAATTGTCCTTTCCAAGGCATCATTTCCATTGAAATAGCCTGCACATTAAAGAGAACACAATCTTCCCAAGTAAAAATACGCCTCTTCTCCCCACATTTCTCTTATTTGGGAGTGAGTGGGCAGCTCTGTTCTGAAAGAAAAACTAAAAAGGAAAACATACCCACTTCCCTTCTCAAACACCTTCTACCAAAACAGGCACAATTCCAATAGCCCCAATTTTACTACACTCTCGTGACTTGGTGCAAGTGTTAATCAAGAATTAGACAAGAGAAAAAGAAAGAAAGAAAGAAAAAAAAAAAGAAACCCAACCTCCTATTACACAAAAATTTGGCATAGTGACATTGGCTATAATGAAATTTCTAAGTCAAGGAACCAACAGCTTACTTTAACATTCTCCCTTTAAATGGCCACAATTCTTAATTATGTTTCACTAAACAGAGTTTCAATCATGAGAGGTGTGTGTGTGTGTGTGTGTGTTCTTTCAGCTGAATCTACCTCCTCCTTTGAAAATCACAGCCTGGACTGCCAACAGAGCCATCCTGCTATTGATTTTTTACAAGAATTTGGGGATGTGGTATGGTGCAGACCAGTCTTTCCTAATAAACTGACACTGGAACATGTTTGCTTTTATTTTGATTATTTGTCATTGGTTCCCAAATTGAGTTAGATTAAGGATCAGACCAAATAGCCAGTCCCATAAAGTCTCAATCTAATCTATAAGGTATACATTTTTAAATCACATGAAGTATATTAGAAAGGAAGAAAACTACATTTCCCCAAACTCCTCTGGGGTAGAGTAATATGTGCTTAGAAGGGATAACTTGATAATCTAGAAGCTGGTAGAGGGTAAATGATGAAAGCCCCGGAGGGGAAATCTTTTCTAAAAGTGAGGTGTGGGCAATTTAAAGGCAGAGCAGCTGCTTAGAGCAGAAACTGAGCCTTTCTCACCTTTCCCCATTTATCTTCAATATTAAATAAATATCTGAAGAAATTCCAAATTATTAACCTGCCCAAACACCTACGCCTCAACCTATCCTGAAACTTCTCCATTGATCTCAAGTATTGCAGTAAAATCCAAAAATTCAGCTTAAATTTACTAATTTAAGCATAAACGTTGTATGTGGGTTGTTTTTTGTTTTTTGTTTTTTTTAATAGCACTTTTGGTAAAGAGGAGACGATCGTGGAATTCAACAAACATTATCTGTCCTCAGGTAAGTGGGCTGGAGAATGCATCAGCCTTTTAAACTTTAACAACGGAAAGACCTATTTGCCTCTAACAAATCTGTTTAGTGAAGCATTTGGATTTCTCTTCAATCAACAGTGACAAAGTGACATCAGCCAGTTGGTAGACTAGGACTACTGAGTGCTGTCCACATGTGAAACCATCTTCATAGAAAACAAGAAATTTAGGGTAGAGATCGCAGCACCAGGATGTAACCCAGGAATAAGAAAACATACATTGAAGAGGACAGGAAGAACAGTTTCACATTAGACACGTCACCCCTCCCTCAGGCCTAAGCATGATAAGAACTCTCAACACAATAGGTTAGAAGTAATATATTTTTAAAAAGTAGGCTATACATGACATGTGTATAGCTGTCTTCGTAGTCAGTACTAAAGGCCAAAAGCCTTCCTCTAAGATCAGGAACAAGACAAGCATGCCCATTTTCAGTAATCCTATTCAATGTAGTACTGCTCCAGACAGAACTATGAGGCAAGGAACAGAAATAAAAGGCAACCAAATTGGAAAGGAAGAAGAAAAATTATCTTTGTTTGCACATGATGTGATATGATACATAGAAAATCCTAAAGACACCACCAAAAACTGTTCAAACTAATAAATGAATTCCATAAAGTTGCACAATAGAAAATCAACATATAAAAATCAGTAGCATTAAAAAAACTCAATGCATTAAAACTTTGCAGCATTGAGTTATAGCAGAATTTAGTATTGGAAAATACATGAGGTCCTATTGTTAGAGGCACAGGCCCTTCAGTGACTATTTTATAAGACGTCAACTTATGTTTTACACTGGCAGTGAATCTGATTGTCATTAATTTTCCATACATCTGACCAAAGCACTCCAGTCAATTCAGTTAGAGTTGCCAAATACTATAGAATCTGTAACACCTTATTTAACTGTTTTGTAACTTGCCCAGTGAAACAGGTACTTCCATGCTGGATGTTTCTCCAGGAATGTCCCATGAGAAACACATGTTTCCTAATAATCTTTTAGCTGCTGTTGTATCAGCCCTCTTGCATGGGAAAGCTTTTATGCAAACAGAAAACATGCATTGAAAATGACGAATAAAATCCTGCCATAAATGTTTAAATGGCCCAACAGGTAGCAAAAATGTGCCTGAAGTTTTTATTGTCTTCCCAGGAATATGGGTTTGACAAATCAAACATTGGTCATAAACCATTTTAGCAATTTAGAACAGTTACCATACCAATATATATTTTTAATTTGGGTCACTTTATCTCTTCTATGACGAGTTGTAGAATGCAGAGCTTTTAATAACAAGAGCTTTAAGGACTCAGGAAGAATGAGGCGGCCAGCCAGGTTCTCCATGAGTCCAGGCTTACCATTGAGCTTATGTCCTCTTAAATATCTCTTAAAATTTTTGTTTCTCCAATTGAGAGGCATAGCTCTGATAACTGATGGGTTATCACAGGTAATTTGACTTTGACCCTGGAGTTTATTCAATTGCATATCTGAACAATTTAAATACTGGCTGATAAGTGTGAAAATCTGGTGAAGTATTTTCTTAATAGTCAACTAACTTTTGTTCTGCTTGGGTTAGCAGTATTATAAACCAATCAGTCTCTTCATTACAGTTCCAGGGATTCTTACCCAGTCCAAATGACATTATCCTACAGTTATCAGAAACCTGTATCTAAGAATGCTTGTCAGGGTCTCTTCCATCCATTTCATGAACCTCCTTAAAGACTCAATATTCTAGAATTTTGCATGCTTGTGAAGTTTTCAGAAACTGCATCAGAATAAAGGAATTTACTGTGAAAATGACCTAAAATAGTCATGAAGACACAATTGTTAAGGAAATTTGGTTATTTCTGCAGCCTACAATTTACCATAGTAGCCATTATGTTATGTTGGTTGTTATAACAGTCGTAATTATGACTGACAACATATACCAAGACATATTAGAATTTTAGAAATCCCATACAATTTTGGAACCTATATTAATAACATATTCATTAAAATATAACTTGAAGGTTAAACATTTCTTATTTGACAATACTTCCTATATAATTTAACATATCAAATAATCCTGTTTATCTCTCTTTTGGATGCTTCAGGCACCCTCTGTAGCATCCCAAAGTTAGAAGTCAAAAAAGACTTCATTTTGAAGCTGAATTTTGATTTTGGGAAGCCTATCAAATATGTCAAAGGTTTAAAACACTTGACCCAAATAGGATCACAGGTTACCATAAAATAATAGTCATTCATTTAGCCAAAGGAGAGATGTTGGTCAAAGGATAAAAAGTTTTCATTAGACTAGAGGAATAATTTCTGGCAATCTATTGTATATCACTGTGACTATGGCTAATAGTAAGATACAGTAAACTTGAAACTTGCTAAGAGAATAGATGTTAAATGTTCACCACAAAAAAAAGTTAAGTTGAGGTGATGGATATGTTAACTGGCTTGGTTTAATCGTTTCACTGTTTATAAATATATCAAATCATCACATTGTATGCCATAAATAAATTTGATTTTCATTCATCAATTATACTTTCATAATGCTGAGATAAAAAAACACAAACAAAAATTTTTACTCCCACACACACACAAAAATCAATAGCATAGAATGTCAACTTTTCAGGCAGACACCCTTCAGAGAACTCAGCCATGCATGCATTGATGTTTAGCCAGCTCCTGCTAAAGCTCACTTGAGACATCTGATATTTGAGAGAGGCATTAGCAGATCTGTTAACCACCTATTTCTAAATGCTAACCTTTTCATTTGTTGTCAAAATATCACGAAGCAACACACTGGACCACATTTTCTCAAACTCCTGTAGAAATGTCTTTAATGTGTTAAAGTTTAACATTTTTCTCTTACTCTCTTATTCCCTTTGTCCCCCTAAGGCTACATGGCAATTTTTTTTTTTCCCTAATGATAATATCCACTTCAGCTGCATTTTCTTTTTCCCCAGCCTTTAGTTTCTTCATTATAATTAATCCCATGTGAATGCTTCTCTATCTTCCACAAACTGGAGCTGAGAACATTACCTGATATGTTAGTCAATTGTCTTTTTAGATGGGTATTCATTCTACATTCGTCCCTGCATTCAATTACAAAAATAGTTGTCTATAAATAATACTATTTTAGTTCAAAAGATGGAAACTATGTAATTCATTTAATTTTTGTCTTACCTATCAGGGCAATGAGAGCTAAATTCAGTGCATATTTTCTGAAATGACTCATTTCATATTGTGCTGAGAAAGATCATAGATTGGTTCCACTCCAAGCTCCACGAGACTTCCACATTGCCTGGCAACCCAACTATTTCCCTAATTTGCTCTCCCCAGTTCATAAAACTTGAATCAATTTCTTCAGTCTGCCTAGCTCAACATCATCTACCTGCTTGCCATAAGCCCAAAGTAAAATCCTAAGTCCCCCACCGCCGACCAACTGAATAGATTCCATCTGGGCCAAGGGAACACCAGATAAACCTGAAAAACTGAATTCCCAGCCATTGTCAGAGACATGTGAACCAGTGCAACTCCATCTTGAATAGGACCTGGGTAAAATGAGGCCGGGACCTACTGGGCTGCATTCCCAGAAAGTTAAGGCATTCTAAGTCACAGGATGAGATAGGAGGTCGGCACAAGATACAGATCATAAAGACCTTACTGATAAAACAGGTTGCAATCAAGAAGCCGAGCAAAACCCACCAAAAGCAAGATGGCCATGGGAGTGATCTCTGGTTGTCCTTATTTGCTACACTCTCACTGTTACGGGAAGGTCTTTGTTCTTAGAGATCCCAAGATGGGGCGGCCACTCCCAAGATGGCAGCAAACCTTTTGTTCTCTGACCTGGGGTTCTTGGCCTCACGGATTCTAAGGAATGCACTGAGTGTTATAGCTCTATTAGAAGGTGTGGGTCACGGAAGAGAACCGTGGAACCCAGCAACTAGTGTTCATCTCGATTAGGACGAACCTGAGCACTTAGCCGTGCAGGAACAATGGCGAACCTTTAGCCCAATCAGGAGCAGCAATGGGTGCCTCACTTGATCAGGAGTACAGTGGACACCCTGCCAGATCCAGAGGCGTGGAAATCAACGGCGGATCTGGGATAGTGGCAAAAAGCAGTGGTGTGTGGCGAGCGAAAGCTCAGTTCGAGCCGTAAGAAACATGGACCATAAGAGTGTGCAGTTGTAAGATGTAGTACAGTGAAAACAGAGCTCCCATACAATGGGAGGGGACCCAAAGGGGGTCGCCTCCACCAGCTTGAATGCCCTGGGTTCATATCCTGATCCTTGTCCCTCCCCCTGTGCTCTCAGGCAATATATGATTTGACTATTTCTTTACCTCCTGCTTTTAGCCTAATTTGTATTTTAGTGAGCCTTCTTTACTACTTGATTGGTCGGGTGTGAGCTAAGTTACAAGCCCTGTGTTTAAAGGTAGGTGCAGTCACCTTTCCCAGCTAGGTTTAGCAATTCTTAGCCTAGGAAATCCAGCTAGTCCTGCCTCACCTCTAGCACCATGACAGTTGACAAATGCCATGGCAATGTCAGGAAGTTACCCTATTTTGTCCAAAAAGGGGAGGCATGAATAATCCACCCCTTGTTTAGCATGTAATCAAGAAATAACCATAAAAATGGGCAACCAGTAGCCCTCGGTGCTGCTATGTCTATGGCGTAGCCATTCTTTTATTCCTTTACTTTATTAATGAACTTGCTTTTGCTTTGCACTGTGGACTTGCCCCGAATTCTTTCTTGCATGAGATCCAAGAACCCTCTCTTGGGGTCTGAATTAGGACCCCCTTTCCAGTAAAATCTTCAATCATTAACATTTTTTAGTAGTGATTAAACATGCTCATGTCTCCCATCCTAAAAAGTGTCTTACGTTCTAGAAAGTAGACTAAATATCATCTTTACAACTTCAGTCCTTCTCGGGAAAGACAATCATGTTGGAAGAGGCCTTTCCATTTAGCTCTACTTCCCGACATTCTGTTCACTGCTCAAACTAACCTAATATGCTTTCTACTCTTACTACTCCACTGAAATAGTTTAAGTCAAAGATGGATAAATCTGTCCTTAAATCCAGTGGGTATTTTTTCAAGTCTTATCTCACTTGATTTCACTACAGCATCTGACATTTTAGTTCACACATCTTGAAACCCTCTCCCTCTTCTAAGCTCCTCTGAGTGTCAAAGGTCTGCTAGCTCCCCTGGATCCACTCTCCACCCATCTCTACCCTGCTGCTGGCTCAGGAAGGCGTGCTGTATGGACCTCATTAACATGTTTCCTTGCCCTCTGTTTCCAGTTAGATTCAGTCAATGAGGAGTCTAGCAAGAGATTAGAAGGAAGGAGAGCAAGGTTGTATGTGTTCTACTGACTCTTGGAAAGACAAATAAAAACTAAAAATAAGGAACTTATTTCTTCCTGATGAAAATAAGAAAGAAGAGCCACTACACTCAGCCCTAGTAGCCTTTATTTTCTAAGGAATACAAAGGAGGAGCTCACTGAAATATTGGAAAAGCTTATTCCCAAATGTATGTAAAGAAGTGCAGTTGACTGGTGCAAGGGGTGAGCTCTGGTGGACTGGGCATGTGCCAACGGATTCCACTTGAAGGAAGGACTTGTTGCCTAGCTCCTGAAAGCACTGTTAGTGGACAGCTTTTAAAGGTAGGTGCGGTGGCTCTTCTTCCCTTTCCTTGGAGCATTTACTTTAGAAAACATGTAATGGTAAGTTCTTTTTGTGTATCTTTGAAATGTGTGCTCATCTTTTTAGAAGCTAAATACGCTGCTTGCCAGCTTTGTGACTCGGGAACATCTTTTTCAAGGATCCAGGAGCCAACTGTTTGAAATGCAAACATCAAGAACGATATCACCCTTATTTTCCAGTTTCAGTGAGAGGGAGGAGCTGAACTTCAGTGATTGCTTTGTTCCAAGTTGCAAAATATCTATCTTTTGTCATAAAGATATGAAGAATCTGTCGTTCCTCTGGATAAATCCAATTAGTGACCAAGATGGTCGCCTTGGTTATCAGGTGAATCTACGATGAACTACATGTGATAAATGGTGCTCTGAAGCCCTCTTACTGAAGGACCAGTTGTTTTTCTTGAAAACATATAATAGATTGCATGTTCTAGGCCTTATAAAAGGATGAGATTTCTACCTTTGTAATTTATTATCTGGGATGTACACTGTATTCTGGCTGCATGCTTATTCAACAATAAAACTGTTTTCTTTTTCTATCACCCTTCTGGAGAGGTTTTCTATGTTGGGAGAAAATTTTGTTTTCAATACTGTTTCCCTAATACTCTTTGCAGAGTTATTTGCATCTGGCTGAATCCCTCCACCTGGAAGCCCACTCCTCTTCAGCCTTGGTTCCATGCAACTCTCTTCTTCTGGGTTCCTGTATCCTCTTCTTCCTTTACGCCCTATAAGCCAAGGAGTAATAACAGTTCCTGTTAATATCCCTGGGCTAAAGCGCTATCCTTTGTGTCTACCTTTCATGTTGTCTACACCTGGTAAAGAGTTCCTTTATTAAATCCTCCTCAAATTAGCCTAATTTGAATGTACATTGCAGATCTGGCTCTCTGGAAGCAGATGCTGAGAAAGGGTTTGGTGTGTAGGATATTTTTAAGCATTCACACCTATAGAAGGGATGAGGCAGAAGTAGGATTAAAGAGAAGGAATGTAAAGCTTTGCTGCTCGTCTTAAAAAGCCTCGGACATTCGCAGAGGAGCATACGTGGCCCATCAGAATTGTCTTGCTATGAAACTAAATGTCTGGACTTTTCTACACCTGCTACAGTGGGTCACTGACCCAAGAAGTGCTCTTGAATGATGAGACTCTTTGCTACCACGGCAAACTCTGAAGGAGCTCTCAGCTAAAAGCTGTCCACTGACAGTGCTTCCAGGAGCTGGACAACAAGTCCTTCCTTCAAGTGGAATCTGCTGGCACATGCCCAGTCCACCAGAGCTCACCCCTTGCACCACTCAATTCCACTTATTCACATATACTTGGGAATAAGCTTTTCCAGCATTTCAGCGAACTCCTCCTTTGTGTCCCTTAGAAAATAAAGGCTACTAGGGCCGGGTGTGGTGGCTCATGCTTGTAAACCCAGCACTTTGGGAGGTCGAGGTGGGTGGGTCACATGAGGTCAGGAGTTTGAGACCAGCCTGGACAATATGGGGAAACCCCGTCTCTACTAAAAATACAAAAATTAGCTGGGCATGGTGGTGGATGCCTGTAATCCCAGCTACTTGGGAGGCTGAGGCAGGAGAATCACCCAAACCCGGGAGGCAGAGGTTGCCGTGATCACGCCACAGCATTCCAGCCTGGGTGACAGAGTAAGACTCTGTCAAAAAAGAGAGAGAGAAAGAGAGAGAGAGAGAAAGAGAGAAAAAGAGAGAGAGAGAGAAAGAGAGAAAGAGAGAGAGAAAAAGAGAAAAACAAAGAAAGAAAAAGAAAAAGAAAGAAAGAGAAAACAAAAGAAAGAAAAGAAAGAAAAAAATTATAAATAAAGGCTACTAGGACAAACTCCAGCCCCCACTGCAGCTGATCTTGGGGCCAGGAAACCTCTTGGTGATGCTAATCCTTTCACTCTTCACTATACATTCTATAATCCCTTCCTCTATAACTATCTCCTCTGCTGGTCAGAGCATCTTCCTTAACAGCACGATACAGTTTATCATCCCAAAGCGATCTAAGCCCTCATTACCATGCCCTTTTCAGAATTCCCTGGATCCACTTGTCTACTGACAATCACAGCTGGGCATGGGAACATGAATAAACATGAAGGTGGAGGATTTGGGTGCCACATATAACCCTGCCTGCCCCATTGTTAAACAGCAGCCTACCTCTTTCTTAGGATTAGCCTCAAAAATACATATGGTTTACTGACAGTGTTTGTAGTTCAATTAATTACTCGGCACCTGACAATTTAGAAAGGACCATGTATGAATTAGCCTTTTTGTTTTGTTTTTTGAGACAGAGTCTTGCTCTGTTGCCCAGGCTGGAGTATACAGTGGTGTGATCTCAGCTCACTGCAACCTCTGTCCGTTGGGTTCAAGCAATTCTCCGGCCTCAGCTTCCTGAGTAGCTGGGACTACAGGCGCACACCACCACACTCGACTACTCTTTGTATTTTTAGTACAGACAGGGTTTTGCCACGTTGGCCACTCTAGTCTCTAACTTCTGACCTCAGGTGATCCACCTGCCTTGGCCTCCCAAAGTGCTGGAAATACAGGCATGAGCGACTGCATGTGGCCTTCAATCCGTTTTGATTTTTTAAAACTTAGATTTCAGACAGGGTAACATTGAGAATGTCTCTGTTGCCGACGGCTTTTAGGAGCTTCCTGTCTTCATGTATTTCATAGAATGAAAAGTTTTAGGGAATCTAAGATTTTTCCCAGCTGTGTCTGCTTACACAAGGGCAGGAAAACAGTTTTGTTTTCTGAGACTCTCTACTTAATAGCCTAAGGCAAGGATTTAACCAATCAAATTTGCTTAGCAATTTTCTTGCATGATATTATTTTAATGTAGACTAATACATAATGACATTCTTGCTGTATGGCTAACAAAAATAACACAATACTAAGGCTACAGAATTAATTTCTGTCTTGGGATCTAGTAATATCCCTAAGGTCATTTTTTTTTTATATCTTCAATCTTCCATAAATATTTTCATTGCTCCTCTCAGCTTGTGTGAGTCCATGACAATCCAATTCACCTCTACCAGGTTGAAACTTCAATATCTAACTGTACAGGAATCTCTCTTTCTTCAAGATCTCCAGAGTTTGACAGTGTTCCTGGCCTATCAGGCTAGGATTTAATAAGCCATAGTTCACATACTAGGCCACATTTCTAGAATTTTGAGGCCGAGTGTCCATATAGGAAGCATAAATCCTGTTCTTTGAAAGTGGGCAGTTCTTCATTAAAAAAAACCTTTAAATGTGACCTTTCTATCATGGTCTTGATTATCAATTTGGTTTATCAAATTACAGTCATGTGTCACTTAATGATGGGGATACATTCTGAGAAGTGCATCATAAGGCAATTTTGTCACTGTGCAAACATCACAGTACACTTACACAAACATGGATGATATAGGCTACTACACACCTAGGCTATATGAGACAGCCTATTGCTCCCAGGCTACAAACCTGTACAGCACATTACTGTACTGAATGCTGTAGGCTACTGTAACACAATGGTAAGTATACTTCTAAACACAGAAAAAGTACAGTAATAATACAGAATTATAATCTTGCAGGACCACTGTCACATATGTGGTCCACCACATACAGCACATAACTGTATGTCCTAGTGATGAAGAAAGATTCCTATTGAATCTTTGCGAATACTTACATGCCATTGAATTCAAGAGATTTTGTAAAGACATCTTGTACAATGTTTTATTATAAGCAGTTTTGCAGATATAGATAATCCAAATAGCTCATATATACCACTAAATCATCCTATTTTACACCAGTGGTACTATCTCCAAAAGGCTTGTTTACCTATGAATAGTAGCTGAATAAGTAAAATTTAGTTTCATGACTGTCGACAAGAAGTAGTGGTAATTTTTCAAAGGCTTATCCATTTTAAAATCATTTTTCTGAATTTCATTACTAGAGTCATCATTGTTCAGTGATTTGCTTACAACCTATAGTTAGATTTATTACAGAATATTTTATCTGAATTCCAAGCATTCAGTTGAAATAAGATACTAAATAGTTCTATTCCAGTTTGCATAAGTATAGCTTGCTAAATTGAAGGCTGGGATCAGTAAGAAGAAAAGCAAAGTGTTTCTTTGCCTAAGAGGAAACAGATTATGTTTTTAAAATAAATAACTACAATTCTTATACTCTTGTTCCACTGACCTTAGAACGCAGTCGACTTTGCTTATTCAACTGCCTTGGGAGACTAAAGCAGTTCTGCGTATCTCATCCCACATGTACTTGAATGCAGTTTGTCAAGTGTCCGTTCACAGTGTCAGTCATCTCAGCTAATACTTGAAAGCCTGTGCCCATGAGTCTATTTCCTACAGTGTCAAAACTCAAGAATATCTGCTTCAGTCCTTTCATTAAGCATCTGAGATTATTCTTCTTTTGCTTTTTTCTAGAAGTTTCCATTTCTATCACATAGCTGATTGCTGGCACCTTTGAGTAGGTGTGAGGGAAGATTAGAAATCTGTTCATGACAAGACTGAAACTGGTTTTAGTCTTGATTTTTATTAGATGACTAACCAACAATATCAAATAGAAGAAAGTAGGCTACTCTAATAGGTTATCATTTTCACAAGTAGTTTAAGTGACTCAAATAGAGGCTGAAGCTTTCTTTTTAGCTAACACATATCACAAAGCCCCTGAAGGCCAGATAACTCCCAGAGTCAAACAGGATTGGAATTTTATAGGGTGAGGAGAAAGGAGAAGTGTCCTTATAGTTTGGTTCAGGTTTTTGTCTCTAATTGCTATGAAACTTGTAGTTGGAACAGCTGGACAATGTTCTAGTTTTTCATGCCTCTTACATTGGCACAGTCTCATCCCAATAGCTATTAGAACAGCATTTTTCTACAGCTGTTTTTTCAAAGTCTTGTGGCTTGTTGATGTTGCAGGCAGAATTCTAAAACGGTCCATGACAATCCCACCCACAGGTGTGCACAGTCCTCTTTGAGGATGAGTAAGATGGTGAATATGGTAGATGTCACTCCTGTGACTAGGTTATGTGATGTGGCAAAGGTGAAGGGATTTTGAAAATGTAATGAAAGCTCCTAATCTAGTCACTTTAATTTAATCAAAAGGAAATCATTCAGGGTGGGCTGGCCTAATCACATAAGCCCTTTAAAAGAGACTCAAAGCAGGAGTGATTGTCCTGGGGACTTGAAAAGCAAACTGATGTGTTGTGAAGGGAACAATGGAGGTAACCATGTGGCAAGGACCTGAGCATGGCTTCTATGAGTTGTGAGCAGAACTCAGATGGCAGCTAGCCAGAAAATGGGGACCTCAAAGACATAGTCTCAAGGAACTGAATTCTGCCAATAACCTTCATGAGCTTGGAAGTAGAATCTCCCAGCCAAGCCTTCATCTGGCACTGCAGCCTCTCTGGCATTTTAACTGTAGCCTCATGAAACCCTAAGCAGATGACTCACTGAAGCTGTATCTTTCCTCCCGACCCAGGGACTATGACATAATAAGTGGGTGCTGTTTTAAGATGTTGAATTTGTAGTAATTTGTTATGGAGTAATAGAGAACTAATGCACTTAGTAAATCAAGATTCAAGGTGGGAGAGAGAGAAATGGGGAGGGAGAAAGAGGTAAAGGAAGTAAATGTCAAAGGGGAGGGTAACTGGAGACCTCCCGTCATTGTGGTTCTAATCCTTTGACGTAACTATTTCATAAGAATTTGATCCAATATTACCCTGAGGGCAAGAACTTACTTGGATTAGTGAGGGCATTGACAAATTCCTGGAATGCTCTAATCCAGGGGTATCCTATCTTTTGGCTTCCCTGGGTCACGTGGAAAAAGAAGGATTCTCCCGGGCCACACATAAAATACATGAAACACTAGTGATAGCCAATGAGAAAACAAAACAACAAAAACAACAAAAAACTCAGTGTCTTAAGAAGCTTTACGCATTTGTGTTGGGTCACATTCAAAGCAATCCTAAGCCACATGCAGATCACAGGCCTCAGGTTGCACAATCTTGCTCTAATTTATCTGTAAAGTATTTCTTACAATTGTCCCTAGCTGACAAAGGTATTTGAAATTTGGAAACTAATATTCCTGGAAATCAACTTTTTGGCAGTTATTCTGTTAGTACTTCTCCACAAAAATGATGATGCATCTCCTGTTCTAAAAGGTTAAAAGAGCTGGAATATATCCTTATTAATAATATTTAGGTATGTGATATTATCCAAGAATAGGTTGAGTTTTTCTGTTGGATTAAATGCATTCCCACTCTACAGGCTTGATATCCGGGTAATTTAAACACTACAGTCAGAGCTTATAAAAAACAAGGAACATAATAGACATATCTATTTATTTGTGGCATCTCTACTAAATTTTAAGTACCAAACCATGAAGACTTATAAGGTGACAGTATAAACCTTTAGTGCTACCCAAAAGTCTTCTGAAAAACATTTATATAAAAGACACTTTAACATTATTCTAAGTTTGGTAACTGATCTCAGAGCAGATAAATGTCTAAAAAATTTTCAGGTAAGAATACAAAAGGATAAGAAACAGTCACGGCCTTGGATATGTTATTAACTAGAAGCACAATATCATATAAAAATTATAAGAAAAGACTTTTTAAAGCACCCCTTAGAAATTTTACTTTCTCCAGAAGCTAATAATATTTGTGTGCTTATTATTGTCTACATTAGTTGTTGAAATTCACAAAAACATGAAAGATAGTTCCTTTTGGGAGTATATAGTTGAGTCACTTCAGGAAAGTAACTGTCTGCTTTTGGCAGTGTATGTGGAAAGTAAATAATAACTTTTCATTGTCTCACTTGAAAATAGATCGTTTTTCCTTTGAACTCGTTTCTTATCTCTAACATTCATGAACTCCTTGCTTTAATAATTTTAATGTGTATTTATACATGTGTTTGAGTCCACTATGTAGCGTGTTGGTGCAGTAGGCGGGGCTTGGCATTTCCAGCCTATAGTGAAGGGGGATCTCGGGAACACAGGTTTAGAGGGAGAGGACCTAAGATCCAAGTAGCATACAATTCTAAGCCATCTTATGAAACACGACTTCCCTCAAGAGCCAGTCCGGAGTAGACTTCATAAAATTTAAAATTATGTTAAGTAACTTCTACTTCTGTTCAAGGTGGAGTAATAGGATTTGCCTTCCCACCTGAAAAGATACAAAATTGACCAAAAAACGTAGAATAGTAGTCTTTAGGACATTGGCTATCAGACAACAAGGAAGAGAGATCCATGAAAGGCATTTTAAAAATTAGGTGGTATGTACTAATGCCTTGCTTAATGCCTTGAAAGAGATTCCAGGGTGAAATGCAGGAATGGGAAACCCACATGAAGACCAGAAGACTCACTGAGTTTAGGATACAAGATGGAGAGTGTGGGGAGATCAGAGTGGCCCAAGTTTTCAGGGCAAGTACTAGAGAGATCTGCAAGAGGGTTGCCTTCAACTATTCAGCTGAGTACTAATCAGTGGACACATGTGAGGAAAATATCGCAGGCTGAAGAAAGCATAACCCAAAAGGATTAGGAGAAACAATACTAATACCTCACACAGGCTGACAGTAATGCTTATTTCCAACAACCAGGCTGGAAAAAGGAAATCTGTATATCCAGCACCTTCCATAGTTTCTTTGTGTGTGTTAGGAGCACCTAAAACGTGTTCAACAACACAGCGGAATAGGAGGTCCTAGGCTTTACTACTATACTAGTCCATTCTTACACTGCTATAAAGAACTACCTGAGACTGGGTCACTTATAAGGAAAAGAGATACAATTGGCTCATAGTTCTGTGGGCCATACAGGCTTCTGCTTCTGGGGAGGCCTCAGGACACTTACAATTGTGGCAGAAGGTGAAGAGGAAGCGGGGACATCTTCACATGGCTGAGAGGAGAGAGTGCAAAGCGGGAGGTGCTACACGTCTTCAAACAACCAGATCTCGTGAGAACTCAATCACGAGAACAGCAAGGGGGAAGTCGGCCCCCATGATTCAATCACTTCCCACCAGGCCCCTCCTCCAACACTGGGGATTACAATTAGACATGAGATTTGGGTGGGGACATAGAGTCAAACCGTATCAACTACCCTACACAGAAAGTTCAACTAGCAACTAAGCACAGAGAAGAACATGTTGGTGAAAATCCCAAAGTATGGGAATAGGCTTGTGACACCTATGTAGATGAGAAAACCTGAGTAAAGGCAGCATTGAAAAGGTAGAAGGAACTGTCTCACTTCGACCACATAACCCCTCCCCATGCACTAAGTCAGCACAACACTACACAAAGAAGATTCTGCAGGGCCCTTGGTTTCTGAGTAGAAAGAGAGAACTGGAGGTGGACATCAGCTTCCCTTACATTCTGAGGCATTTCCCAGGGAGCCCACTTTGGGCTCAGCTCATGGGGAATTCAGGGGGTAATGGCATGGCTAGTCCACCTGAGTTAAAGGAGAAACAAAGCAAGGAGGCAGACCCTGCAGCAACCAAAATGCAGATATTGGTGGTAGCTTTATCTCCCTGCCAGCCACAGTGCTGAGTCAGAGGCATTAGCAAACAGCAAAGCCCACCTGCAAAGTCAAACTCATCTCCCCCACCCAGAAGTGGTGGGAAGTCCTACCCGGCTTGCCTCAGACCTCACCCAAATCACCACTGTGCATTTTGGCAAAGAGCAGCAGATAGTTTTGCCCCACTCAGTTTAAACAGCACTCAATATGGCCTCAAAGCCCACCCTAAACCTCCCCACTCAGGGAGGGACATGACCACCATAGCACATCTCAGCACAGAGCAGAGGCTAATTCTATCACACCTGGAAGTTTAAACAGCACTCAGCCTCAAAGCCTATGACAAGGACCTACCTAGGCAGAGAGGAAAACCTCAACTGTGCGTTTTTACTAAGCAAAAGAGACAATCTCATCCAGCCCAAGCAGATACTTGTCTTAACCTCAGGGTCCCTACAGTGATCCTGTTCAATTGCGGAACCCAAACAGCGTTATGCCCTGGCTGGGGACTACATCCTGTTGCCCAGCCCAGTCAAAAGCCATTGCAGTGTCCTTCTGTCAGCTCTGCCTGATTGCAGAGCCCAGCCAGCCGCCCCACCTGAACTCACATACCTTTTCGTCTCTGTTATCCACGGCTTTCTTCCAACCACTCACCATGCCAGTCAGCGTGGTTCCTTTGCTCCAGCACTACTTCTTCTGGTCTGTTTGCTTCCTAAGCACTGCTACCTGCACCTGCCATGCCTCCCACCTTTCCCGCGTGGAAAATAAAGTCCTTGAACGCTCTCTCATTGCAACTCTCATTTGAAATACCACCCACGAAATCACGCCCGGTTGACTCAGGCCTCAAAGATTGTTGCCAGCTGTGAGGTGCCAGAGCTCTCACTTAGCACATGTCTTTGCTGCTTAAAGTGTGGCCAGCTGGAGCAGGTGCATCAGCATCAGCTGGGAGCTGGTTAGTAAATCAATCTGAATTGTTAGTCAATCAAGCTGAATTCTAACAAAATACAGGTGATTTACATGCACATCTGCGTTTGGGAAGCCCTGATCAGTGCCCCTTGCTTTTTTGATTATCTTTTCCAGGGAGGTGCTGTTTTAACCAAACTAGCTATGACTCCGCATATCTGAACAACCTACCATGATTCTCTGCACTTGGGAGGGTTTGAAATAATTTTTACTGATACTAATAAAGAAGTCTCATAAATGCCACTGAAACTGACATCTTCCTAATGACTTTATTCTGCTTTGTTCTTGTCATCCCTCTGTCAGCGGACAAAGGAATACGCCACATGTTCCAGATTTCTGATATCAAGAGCACAATGAACAGCCTCTTCCTTCCAAGATCTAAGCCATTGAATCATCTTCCGTTCAACCTAAACAACCAATAGATAACACAACCTCATAGCTTGATAAAATAAATATGGGATAGAGTTTGCAGTCATTTTCTAAGGATCCCCAAACAATGTACCACAGGCTGCGTGGCTTAAACCACAGAAACCTATTTTCTCACAGTTCTGGAGGCTAGAAGTCAGATTAAAGTGTTGTCAACTGTACCATGCCTCTCCATACCTTCTGCTGACTTCGTGGCAATCGTTGGCACTCCTGGACTTGTAGAAGTATCACTGATCTCTGCCTTCATCTTTACGTGACATTCTTCCTGTGGGCATGTCTATCTCCAAATTTCCCCTTTTTATAATATTGGATCAGGGTCTACCTAATGCCTTTGTTTTAACTTAATTACCTCTGTAAAGATTCTGTTTTCAAGTCAAGTCACATTCTGAAGTGTTGGGGATTAGGACTTCAACATTCTGAATGGGGGAAGAGAGCATGCTTTAACCCATAACAGAGTCTAAAAGCTTTCTGAATGTAGACTCTGTGTGTGTGTGTGTGTGTGTGTGTGTGTGTGTGTGTGTCTCCTGTGTGTTGTATCTCTCAGGGTTTTTCGGAAGCTGGTGTGGAACACAGAGCAGTTGGTTTAAAATACTGGTTAGACAATACAGGGCAAAGCTAAGAACTGATTCTGAAGACTTGAAGCAGCGAGAAATCTCAACACCTCTAGCCACATTAGCCTAAAAATATCCTTGGTCAAAGTTGACCACTGTCTAGAGCTTTGGCTTCTTTCACCTATAGGGAAGCTCAACCCTGTTCTTTCTGGACACTACCACCAGTTTTAATGGCCTGTCATTTACTTTAACTGGAGTGCATGTTCGTAGCAGTGTAGATTGCCAGGGAGGAATTGGGGAGTTCATAGTAAGATTGCAGATGCTCAAAGCCTCAATAGCTTCTCACTGTTATTATCTTCCCCCAAGCGTTACAACAACAGTGGCCTCAGTCATAGAATAGGGATGGAGGATGAGGAAGCCAGGCTTTTTCAGGCTGTCTTGATTGAATATGCATTGAGTACTGATATGCCCACATTTAACTGGCACTACATTTGAGATGGTATCTAGCTAATGGCCAGTTGTCACATAGAAAAAGACTGAGGAGAGGCTTATAATGAAAGGGACATGGGCAAAATCTGAAAAGACCGTATGCATCTTATTTTTGTATGATTGAAAAGGTAGATTGAACCCTATCAAATATGTCCTATGAAAAATAATGTTGTAAGCATGCTTTAGGAAGAAAAAAGATGGTGATCAGGAAAGAATTTTCAGAAATTACTTGGTTTTCTCCTAAGATTTATAAATACTAGAGCCCTGGAGGATAGAGAATGTTCAAGTAGTTTT
Organism: Papio anubis; assembly: GCF_008728515.1. NCBI lineage: Eukaryota > Metazoa > Chordata > Mammalia > Primates > Cercopithecidae > Papio > Papio anubis. The sequence continues at coordinate 16,392,555 of NC_044983.1, forward strand.
TATTTCATTACTTTATTTTTAAATTTTATTTATTTATTTTTAAGATGGAGTCTCACTCTGTCACCCAGACTGGAGTTCAGTGGCATGACCTTGGCTCACTGCAACCTCCACCTCCCAGGTTCAATCGATTCTCCTGCCTCAGCCTCCAGAGCAGCTAGGATTACAAGTGCCACCATGCCCAGCTAATTTTTTTATTTTTAGTAGAGATGGGGTTTCACCATGTTGGCCAGGCTGGTCTCAAGTTCCTGACCTCAGGCGATCCACCTGCCTCAGCCTCCCAAAGTGCTGGGATTACAGGCATGAGCCACCATTCCCAGCCCATTTCATTACTTGAAAGGTAGAGTTTCTCCCCTCTAGTTTAGAATTTTTTAAATTGTCATTATTCTTTGGTAAAGATGTTGTGAGACAGTCTGCAGCCTTTCAAGTCACAGAAACAACTGTTCAGGATATTTTGTTGCATTTAGTATCGGCTAAGCTTCTTTTATTATGAAATTCCTTTTTCAATCCTTAAAAAAAAGGACCTTAGGTCTCTTTCCCATCTGCTTCTGTGAAAGGAGGCAGAGTTTTAATGAGCACGTTGGCTGACTGCAGCTCAAGTGGAAGAAATTAAATGTTCCACGTTTCATTTGCTTTTGCAAGAGCAAAACTGTACATAGCAACCTGTGTTCAGTGCTGTGCTCCAGGACTCCACAGAAAAGAGTGGAATTACAGCAACCATTTAGTGCTTCGTAGAGTCAGAGGCACTCATAATCCAGATAAGACAAGATGACTGGACCCGCTGCTGGCCAATCTCCAGCTGCCACATTCCACAAGAAAAAGCAGTCCAACAAGATTTGTAAAATCAAATAGGAGAATTTTAGATTTATAAAGCATTGGCATGTGAGTCAAGGTTCCTAGAATAATTCCCAAATGAAACTCTGTGGTTTCATTTCCTTTGTGAGTAAACAGGGAGAGTGTTACCTCCTAAATATCCACTTACAGATTAACTGCTTTCGGCATCATTCATGCTGATCATTCCAGGAATTGTTTCCCAAGTTATCCTCCACAGACCACCTGCATCAACATCTCCTGGGTGTTGATTAAAAGGAAGGATTTGGCAGAGTGCGGTGGCTCCCACCTGTAATCCCAGCACTTTGGGAGGCTGAGGTGGGTGGATCACCTTAGGTCACGAGTTCGCAGACCAGCCTGGCCAACATGGTGAAATCCCATCTCTACTAAAAGTACAAAAATTAGCCGGGCATGGGGTCCCATGCCTGTAATCCCAGATACCTGAGAGGCTGAGGCAGGAGAATCACTTGAACCAGGGAGGCAGAGGTTGCAGTGAGCCGAGTTCATACCACTGCACTCCAGCCTGGGCAATAGAGCAAGACTCCATCTCAAAGACAAAAAAAAATAAATTTTAAAACAAGGAAGATTTGGGGGTCCTCTTCCTACAGTGTGGAATCAGGATTTCAGGGGGTGGGGCTCGGATATCTGGGGTTTTAACAGGAACTCCTATGGTTCTTACACACACTGAAGTTTGCAAACCACTGAGCCAGGGTCTCCCCTCTCACTGTCCAAGTCCTAGGATGAGATTTATTACTGAATCACTTAAGCAAGGCTAAAGAAAGAGGACACTGCTGCTGCCGACCCTGGACCCAGGGCACACTAGCATCACTGCTCCTACTTCCCTTGGAAAAAGGATGTCACTGTTAAAATCTCAACCAGTAGCAGAGAGGGGTGGATGGCTCCATTGCTCATGCTTCTTTGCCTAACCACCCCAGGCAGGGTTATCTGACGGGCTGACCCTACAGCACATGGCACAGACCTGGGAAAATAAATGCTTAAGGTCTTCAGCATCCTAGAACAAGAGGGAGATTCATGTAATAAAGAATTGTCGAAACATAGGAAAAGAGTTGTCAGAGTTTTAAAAATAACAACAAGAGGATAGAGAGCCTTAAATGAGAGGTTAGCCACACATGCTACAACCTCTGCAGCAGAAAATAAAGCCTGAGAGTTGGAGCTCTGAAACCAGAGAGTCCTTCTTGGTGAATGCTGAGGGCTGGTTAGAAAATCCCTCCACAGAGGCTCACAGAACTCTTCCTTGCTAATCTGCCTTCAAAAAGCCACTACTTAAATCATCTTTGCTCTCATGATTAAGTCCAAATCCTTGATGCTTTCAATGTATTAGTGGCCTTCTGTCTCCAGTCCTTTAACTTCTCATTCTGGGAGGAGTTTTAGGCTTCCTAGGTTATCTTTCTCCCCTGGGTTCGTTCTTCACTTTCTGTGATTCTTGTATAATTGAACATGGCCATGCTATTCCCAAGTCAAGAGGAACTCAGAAATGGTGCATAAAAATGAAGGTCATGTAGCTAACGATGACACAGGTGAAGGTAGGAGTGAGTCCTAGATGTTTTAGACTCCTATAAGCCCAGGGAGAAAACTCTCTTTTCTAGGCCTTTGATATCCTCAGTCATTTTTATACACCATCTCCACCTATCTGTATTTTGCATGCCCCATTATGCTTAGCTGGATTGATGACAGTCTTCCTAGAAGCTGTAACGCTTTCCACATTGATTACACTCTTTCTGTATCATTTCTCCCATGTAGAGTCAAGCTGGACATTCCCCCTAATAATTTCGATTCAGTGTTTTGTTCTAGGCATTTAACAACTTGATATCACTTAATCTCATAAAGAAAAAAATCAAGATTCAGCGAAACAAGGTAAATTATTTAAGGCTACATATTTAATTAAATGACACAACAAAAATCCAACCTGGGTCTAATGTCTGTGATTTTCTGCTCCATCACACGGCTTCCTACACTATATTGGAATGGAAATATAATGGTGGAATTTCTAATGACAGATAAAGACGAAAATGCTATAGACAAAGAGATCCCTAAAACAATGCCATGATGGTGGTGATCTAGTCTGCATCTAGGAAATACAGCCTTACACACACAAACACACACACACACACCATCCCCTTTTTTGTCCCTCCAAGCCTTGGTGATTCCTCTACCTTTTCAACTGCAATAGGAATTAGGTATTACTGTTTATTAGGAGCTGGGATAGGCAGTTACATATATTATCTCTACTTTTTACAATAACCCTACAAGTTATCTTATCCCTACTTAAGAGAATTAAGCTGAACCACATGGAAACTGACAGAGCTCCCAGTTTACCTGGTCTGACTCCCACATTCGGCTTCCTCTGCTCCTTGAGGCCGTATTGTTTCATTCAAATAATTCATTGACATCACTCATGGAGGAAATGAAAAGTTAAAAAATAAATGTATTGGCCAGGTGCGGTGGCTCACACCTGTAATCCCAGTGCTTTGGGAGGACAAGACTGGTGAATCACTTGAGGCCAGGAGTTTGAGACCAGCCTGGTCAACATGACAAAACCCCATCCCTACAAAAAATACAAAATTTAGCTGGGTGTAATGGTGTATGCCAATAATCCCAGCTACTCGGGAGGCTGAGGCACGAGAAGTGCTTGAACCCAGGAGACAGTGAGCAGAGATCGTGCCACTGCACTCCAGCTAGGGCACTGAAGCAAGACTCTGTCTCAAAAATAAGAAAGAAAATAAATAAATAGATGTATTGTCCACCCCATTTGGTCCACCTGCATTGTAAATGCTTGTTTGATTGTCACACTGTTTCTAACTCCCTCACATTTCATTCTATAGTGTCTAACTCTTAAGAAATGGTGGAGTTGGTGAACATAATTATGAATCAAGTTTAAAGATAGAAACTGTCACAGCATTATTCTAGGAATGATGATCCACTGGTTGTTCAGAGGACTAGTTAATATATTAACTAGTAATATAAATATATGTATATGTGTACATAATATATACACATGTGTACATATATATGCACATATGTGTTTATAATAGATACACATACGTACATATACATATATATGTTATATAAATATAAAAGTGAATATAAATATATGTATATGCGTACATAATATATACACATGTATATATGTATATTATAGATGTATGTGTATACAATATACGCACATATATACATATATAACATGTGCACGTATATACATATATAATATATGTACATATGTATAGATGTATATATAATATATACATACATGTAATATATACATACATGTATATATACATATGTATATAATTGTTGAGAGTATATACATATATATTTATATATACAACGTTCAGGAAGAACAGAAATCTGTTAGTGCAATGAATTTAATACAAATATTCATATATATTCTTCATTTTACTTGTTTTTTAAAGGAAAATTGCTTTTCAATGTGTACAAAGTAGAAATTTGATCCCAACTGGGCGAGCCAATTGAATCAGAACTGAAAGTTCCAGTGCAGAATAGTCAGTGCCTCCTGTTTGATCTGGAGTAGAACACTCAATGAGTGCTCACTCACTGCGAAGGCTGGTTTGTGAGGAATTTTCCTTCTTTTCTTTGGCAGACTGTTAAATGCAATGGTTTTCATTTGCTCAGCCTTTAAAAAAAAATCTTTACCTCTTACAATTTCTGACCAATGTATAATGTTGCAAATTTACTGGATTTTTTGCTTACCATAACTTACTTCTCAGAAATTTATGTTAAAACTCCTATCAACGGCTAAGCAGCTAGCTGTTGAAGACAAGACAGATTCCTATACAAGCTGCTAACCAGCACTTAGCACATTTCTCAGAGGTTTTCTGCAATGATTTAACAGTCGGAGCACTCATGGCAAAGTTACTCAGTGTTTCAAACTCTTGGTAACCCTTCTAAGGCTGATGCCAAAGCTTATGCAGAGAGGAGAATATGATGTGGTAGTTGGTGTGACTGCCTATGATGAAGAAAGGCCTTAATGGGCACTGAAGCCAATTCTTTGAATACACTTTAAAAATATTCTTTATAAATCATGACAGGTAATACCAAGACTATTTATCAGCACTCTCAGTGTCCACTTACTTATATTTCCCCGAAGTCTTAGAAGGGAATAAAGATGTGGGTTGCTCTACAGTAATTCATGCTTTTGAGTACATTGTTCTACAAAAGTGTATGCTTTTCTCTCAAGTCAATTGTGAGCAACTCAAGGTCAAGGGCGGCATCACTTTCCTGGGTGTCTTCACTAATATAGCAGAGAGTCCCTAGGAAAGCTGTTGACTACATGAAGAGAGCATGAAGGCGGGCTGGGACCAAGTACACTCTGTGATACAGTGAAACAGAAGGTTTTGGCATGGTAAATGCCTGCCTCTCCACAGGAACAAAACCAGTGGTGCACAGCAGATATTTTGATTTTCTCAGATAGACCTGAGTAAGAAATGTCTATATGGCATAAAGACACATTTAACATCTTTCCAAAAACATCTGGGTTTTCTCCAAGCAGAGTATCTGTGAAGTCTGGGGGACATGGCTTTAACTTCCTACACCCTCAGATTTGCCCTGTGGTATCCCAATCACATTAGACTAACCTGCCTCATCAGGAAGCTGGGAGGGAGAGCTCAAGAAGGACTTTGGGCCAGGCATGGTGGTTCATACCTATAATCCCGGCTCTTTGGGAGGCCAAGGAAGGAGGATCACTTCAGCCCAGAAGTTGGAGACTACCTGGGCAACACAGCGAGGCCTCTATTTCTATAAAAATAAAAAATAAAAATAAATGAGCCAGGCACGGTGGGCGCCTGTAGTCCCAGGCAATCAGGAGGCTGAGGCAAGAGGGTTGCTTGAACCCAGGAGTTTGAGGTTACAGGGAGTTATGATCATGTCACTGCACTCCAGCCTGAGTGACAGAGGAAGACCCTATCTCTGAAAAAAACAAAAAAGCATTTGAAGGTATAAATTCCAAATTCTTGACAGAGCCATGGAAATTTTATCACATTGAAATTGTGAATTGATTTACTGTCTTATTTTGGGCTAGTGATGGAATTAAGATCTCCCAGGAACAGCATGATGAATTTGCTCTGAGCAAGAAACGTGAGCACAGTTCCTCTGAGAACTTGGCCAGGGTAGTGATTATTTTTGCTTTATTCTTCTATTGTGCCCTGGTTCACAGAATCCATTCTCCTTCTTGGTGTTAGAGTATCATCAAACACATAACACTGTAATGTCTTAATTGCTATGGGATGGTTTCTCTCCTTTATTATTCATCACATGGGATCTGGTCAACCCTTGGGAATACAGAGAAATTGACAAAGCTGTCTTTACAGTGTGGAGCCTTCCTATTTTCTTCCTTCAGTGAAGACAATATTAATTCATAAAGTAATCCAGCTTGCTCAGACATACTTGCCGTAGAACACTGAGTACCAAGAAAGGACCCAGTTCATTAATTTTACAGTAATTTTCACAGAGGGGCAAGTAAGCAGCTAGTGGAGATGAAAAAATGTTTGCTTGAGTCAGGAGGCCTATGTCTAAACCAACTCTGCACTTGTGAGCTGGGTCATTTGGGATACGTTACTAAGCTCTTTGAGCAAACTTGGAATGGGCTTCAATGTGAATCAATTCAGATGACAAATTATGATGCAGAAGAAAATGCATCAGACTTTAACTTTACATGACCTCTGTAAGTTCCGTGTATTGAACCTGGAAACATGTGTCGTGCTATGTGAAAAAAAGCATGTTACAGAATAACATGCGTAGCGCTATTCATTCTGTATAAAGAAAGAAGGAAGGAGGGAGGAAAGAGGCAAATCAGGGCAGAATGAAACTTCAATGTTCTATTCTGTTTTTTAAAACATCCTAATAATACAGAAGTGTATAGATAGCATTATATTATTTTGTTTTCTAAATTACTGTATTAGTCTGTTCCACGTTGCTAATAAAGACATGACTGGGTAATTTATAAAGAAAAAGAGGTTTAATGGACTCTCAGTTCCACATGGCTGGGGAGGCCTCACAATCATGGCAGAAGGTGAAGGAAGGGCAAAGGCACATATCACATGGCAGCAGGCAAGACAGCATGTGTAGGGGAACCGCCCTTTGTAAAACTATCAGCTCTTGTGAGACTTACTCACTATCACAAGAACAGGATGGGAAAAACCCACTCTCATGATTCAATTACCTCCCACAGCACCCCTCTTATGACATGTGGGGATTATGGGAACCACTATTCAAGATGGGATTTGCGTGGGGACACAGCCAGATCATACCAATTACCAAACAATGATAAACTATTTCTTCCAGTTATGGGTCCCACTTTACACAGTGAATTGACCAGTGATCAGTATCTGTTTGATCCGAATGCCTTTTTATTTACACGGCCATCACAAATATCGCTGCAGAGACAACATTCCCAGACCAACTATAGTTCTAGTACCATGTTGTTTTGTGCAAGAGTCTAGGGCAGTTTCCTAACTTAATTTCTTGGGTCTAGTATTCCAGGCATTCAATCCACTACACTCTACATCTATCTAGCCTCAACTTTACCCTGTGGTTTCAGGGAAGCTGGTCTTTGTTTTGCTGCATTATCCTGCTTCAGGAATAACCCCTTCTCAGGAAGAATCTCCTGCCACCTCTTCCAATCACACCTTTTTTTTTTTTTTCCTACTTCCTCATACATTTATATTATTCTTAAACATTAATTATAAAGGTAAAATACATTTATTGAGAAAATCCAGAAAGTAAAATCTAAAGAACAAAATTAAAATAACCTGTCACCACTTTCCACTAACATTTTAGTGTATGACCATCTAATCATTTTTCCATTTCTCTCATACTTTTTCATTAGCAAACTTTAGATTGTAAGCTTTACAAACATTCTCTAACTTGGTTTAAAAGTTAAGATAACTTGGGAATTTTCCCAAGTCATCTTGTTTTCTCCAAATTATGATTCCATGAATGTATCTTAATTTATTTAACTGCCCTCTAAATCAGGATGCTTAATTTGTTGCAAGCATTTTATTGTCATAAAAAGTGCTACAGTAAACATCCTTGAAAATGTCTCTAATTATGTAATGAATCAAATTCTGAGAAATGAAATTACTAGATTATGAGAAAGAAATGTGTTCAAAGATTTTTCAACCATACTGACAAAATTTCTGATTGCCCAGAAATTCTGTAGAATTAAATTTCCACCAGCAGCCAATACATGTTGTTTCTATACATTTTTGTCAATGCTGCTCCAACATTTCTTTTAGGACTGGGTCAAGGTTGCCTCATAAATGACTAAACTTTCTAGCTAGTTTGAATGCAATCATCTCCTGCTCTCTCACATCTTTCCACCATCCCCAGTGTTGATATAAATTCTAGAATATTGTTTGATTTATCTGTTGATTGTCTTTGAAGTTACTTGATTCTGTGCAATCATCCCACAAGTCTTTTAAAGGAGAACATTTTCTTTTTTGGGGGGAGGACATTTTCAATGTCTTTTGTATACTACATAATTCTAGATGATTCCATTTCCCTCTAAACTCTACCAATAGTTTATCATGGATTAGAGAATTATTCTCCCAGAGACAAATCTCAGTGCATAATTGTTTTTCACTATCTGACAAAATGTCTAGCAAAATTCATCCAAAGACATAATTCACTATCACTGGATGTCACATGATGAGATAAATCCAGGAGAAACTGTAGCCATCTTTCCGATTTATAGACCAGTTGTATGAACCATAAAATAGCTCCTCTTTTCACACAACCATATATAATTTTCAGTTGCATCTAAAAGGTCATTTCACCTTCAGCGTATCTCTCAATCTCAATAGAGCTGAAACTGAACACAAGGAAACGTGAAGAACTCTAAATTGATGTGTAATATTTTCCAAACAGAAAAAAATCTTCATCTGTACCAACTGCCCAAAACCCTTTCTCCTCTTTCTTATTATCGAATTACTAACAGTCTTAAGCCAACCTTGTCTGCCGAATGTTGAGAAACATGTGACTTATGCCTCAGTGTTCCTGGCTTGACAAGGATCTCCAGGAGCAATGACAAAAGAAAGCTACTGTCGAAGTTAGCCAGGAAATACAAAGGTAGGATACAAACAAAACCACCCAAGGATTGATTCAATTTACTGGTAGAAATGTTATATTATTTTTAAAAAACCTTAAGTACAATAAAACCCAGTGGGAAACCATGGACTTGGCTGTTGAGATTATTAATGACAGCAGATTTGGGAACAAGCTGCTCTCGGTGTGATTCTGACTTGAAATGTGACTGTGGCACAGATTGCTATTGATGTATGTGAGGGCAGATTTTCTACAATCTGTGGTCCTAGATCCCCTGCTTCTGAATTTGAACAACCTGGAGCTTACCTCAGCTAGAACTTGATAGGATCTCTGTCCACAACTATCTTGATTGTCACCTTAAGTTACATAAAACTAAGCTAAAGCCCTCTTGCCACCAGATTTTCAAGTAAAATTCTCACTCTGGTAAATCTCAATTTTCACCAAATTATTAACTTCAATTTGACATTTTTAATATGATGCCCCATTGAAATGTTTAAAGAGTAGTCTACTCCCACCCCTTTTTAAGAGACACGGCCTACACCACTCAAATTATAATGCCATTGGTCTGCTGGTTATTGCCCCAAAATGTGATGCCAAGTTCTTTTTTCAACTGAAGATCTGGAGATCTCAACAGAGCACAGGCTGAACGGATAGAGTGGGCTTAAAGCCGTTTTCTGCTGAAAATCCTGGATTCAAACACAGACCCTCTCAAGGCATACTGGTTAGACTCCTTAATTTTCTTTGCGTATGTGTGGGGTGGGGGGGTGTTTTTATAGAAATCGTTTTATTTTTGATATTCAGTTTGGGGGTACCTGTGCAGGTTTGTTACATGGGTATATTGCATGATGCTAAAGTTTGGGGTATGGATGATTCCATCACCCAGAAGTGAGTATGCTTCCCGATAGGCAGTTTTTCAGCCCACACTCCCCACTCCCTTGCCACTACTCTTCCCCAGTATCTACTGTTCCCATCTTTATGTTCATGTACACTCGGTGTTTAGTTCCTACTTATAAGTGAGAACATGCAGTGTTTGCTTTTCTGTTCCTTCATTAATTCACAGAATAATGACCCCCAGCTGTGTCCATGATGCTCAAAGGACACAATTTCATTCTTTGAAGGGCTGCATAGTATTCCATGGTGTATAAATAACACGTTTTCTTTATCTAGTCCACCACTGATAGGCAACTAGGTTGCCACTAGGTTAATGCCAGGTCTCTGCTATTGTGAAGAGTGCTGGAACAAGCATATGTGTGTGCGCATCTTTTTGGTAGAACAATTTATTTTCGTTTGGATATATACCCAGTAATAGGACTGCTAGAATGAATGGTAGTTCTAAGTTCTTCAAGAAATCTCCAAGGGCTTTCCAGAGTGGCTGAACTAATTTGCATTCCACCAACACTATATATGCTATTTTCTCTGCAGTCTCGCTAGCATCTGGCATTTTTTGACTCTTTAATAATTGCCATTCTGACTTATGTGAGATGGTATCTCACTGTGGTTTTGACTTGCATTTCTCTGATGATTAGTGATGATGAGCAGTTTTTCACGCGTGTTGGCCGCTTGTATGTCTTCTTTTGAGAGGTGCCTGTTCGTGTCCTTTGTCAATTTCTAAACTGGATTATTTATGTTTTGACTGTTGATTTAAGTTCTCTATAGATTCTGGATATTAGACCTTTGTCAGATGGGTAGTTTGGGAATATTTTCTCTCTTTCTGTAGGTTGTTTGTTTAGTAATTTCTTCTGCTGTGCAGACACCCTTTAGTTTAATTAGGTCCCACTTGTCAATTTTTGGTTTTGTTGCCATTGCTTTTGGGGGCTTAGCCATGAGTTCTTTGCCAAAGCCAATATCTAGAAGGGTATTTCCTAGGTTTTCTTGAAGATATTTATGGTCTGACTTCTTATAGTTAAATCTTTAGTCCATTTTGAGTTAATTTTTATACATAGTGAAAGGTAGGGGCCCAGTTTCATTCTTCTGCATATGGCTAGCCAGTTATCTCAGCAATACTTATTGAATACGGAGTCCTTTCCCCATTGCTTATTTTTCTTGACCTTAACGAACATGAGATGGCTGTAGGTGTGCAGATTTCTAGGTTCTCTATTCTGTTGCATTGGTCTATGTGTGTGTTTTTGTATCAGTTCCATGCTGTTTTGGTTAGTGTAGCTGTATAGTATAGTTTGAAGGTGGGTAATGTGATACCCCCAGCTCTATTCTTTTCGCTTAGAGTTGCTTTGGCTATTGAGGATCTTTTTTGGTTTATATGGATTTTAGAATAGTTTGTTTATTTCTGTGAAAAATGATGTTGGTATTTGATAGGAGTAGCATTGAATCTATAAATTGCTTTGAGCAGTATCATTTTAATGATATTGATTCTTCCAGTTCATGATCATGGAATACTTTTCCATTTGTTTGTGATGTCTCTGATTTCTTTCTGCAGTGTTTTGAAGTTCTCTTTGTAGAGGTCTTTCATCTCTTTGGTTAGATGTATTCCTAGGTATTTCATTTTTCTTGTGGCTATTATAAATGAGGTTATGTTCTTGATCTGGCTCTCAGCTATAAAGTTACTGATGTATAGAAATGCTACTGATTTTTGTGCTGATTTTGTACGTCGATTTTGTACTCCTTAACTTTACTGAAGTTGTTTATCAGTTCTAGGAGTCTTTTGGCGGGACTTCTTAATTTTCACAACAAAACACCAACTTTGTCACCGGTTCCCTGGAACTAAAGTTAAGGAACTGACTTTAATCAGCAGAATAAGTTATCTACGTGTCAAGCCTTCACCAAAGAGTAGAGACTCAAAACTTGGTTCTACAATGCACACCAAAGAGGACCAGGTGAGGAAATTTATCATTAAGGATATTACCATAAATAAATGCTATCTATTTTCTCTACACATATTCTTAGTCCCATTTAGGGGTAAGCGGCTAAAATATAAAAAGCTATGCTCTAGAAGTAGATTGCATTTGAGCTCGGAAATTAGTCTTTATTGAATTATGTTTTAATGCTATACCTTCAAATTTTAAAACTAATCCCACCAAATGACAACTTCATAAACCCCAGATCTTGAATTTGCTGGCAGATTGGGTTTGGGTTATTGTACTCTACATAGCCAACTATGCCATCTACACTGCATGGGTTGAAATGGACATAGCAGGTATAATTATGTCCATATTACAGATAATTACTCACCCCAGATTCACACAGCCAAAAAAAACAGGGTTGTATTCAAGATCTGAAACCCCCTCCAGTGGCATTCTATAATGCCATAATGCTTCTTCCTCTCTTATCCATTGGGCAGGCTCCTTCCCCTACTTTGTTCAATCCTGTCTGAGGACCAATTTAATATTTCACAAAATTTCTTATGCTTTCTGTACAAATAAGAGATAACAGAGTCTCAGTTTCAGTTTAATTGAGGATGCTCTCATAGAATCACTTTATACAAATGTACACTTCCTATAATACTCTATACAGTTAACAAATCATTCCTTTATACAGTTAATTTACAAATTATTCCTTCTTGCTTCTCTCCATTCCCTTACCAGTCTTTCTAAACCTCATACATTAAGTTTGGTGAGGAGTCAACAAATGTTGCAACTGTTTATCAGAACCTTTTTTCTGTTTGCTCACATAATCCCAGCAAAGAGTGGCAGGATCTGATCAGAGTTCTGGCTAACTCCCTTGGATAAGGCACGGTCTATCAATGGCATGTCAGTCAGTAGCCAAGCAGATCTGGAGCACTGCAAGAACTGTGGAGCATGCGTGGAGGGCCCTGCAACCCTAGCAAACATCATCATGTTACCAGCTCTGACTTCCCATTGTTTTTAATCAGCAGTCTGATCCCCAAAGCAACAATTTACACAGCACGTGAGTGTATTCTCTGTCCCAGGTGAAATTAGGAAGCTGCTATTTTGTCAGTAAGTGCTGTTTCTCTGGATTGCAGCAACAAGCCATCATTAAAAGATGAAAGCAGAGGTGAGGCAGCAGACCTGTGGAAAACGTTCTTGCCTGTAGCCAGGCAGAGTATGCATGCCAGGATGAATCAGAACTGCATTAAAGAAATTCAGACACTTTTCAGGTAGTTAAATATTGCAAACATGTGTATATAATTTCATTTTTCTCTTTGAATAGTCTCTTCTTTGCAGAATCTGTTGTACAGTTGATTCTTGCTAAGAGATACAATAGAATCAGTTAAGTAATGTTTTAGAAGCATAAACTGAATCAGCATTGAATTTCATGTTCTTTATGGTGCTTTTGATTCATGTAACAGAAAACTTCAATTCAACTGACTTCAATGATAAGGGAAATGTATTATACAACAGGAAGTCCAAAGGTAAGCTTGCCTCAGGGTTGCTTAATTCAGTAGGACAACAAAGTCGGGAACCGATTTTCATTTTTTTGTTCTGCCTTCCTTGATGGGTTTGACCTAAACTTGCAGGCTAAGTTTGTCCTCAGGTGGTCCCTTTCATGGGACCACAAGATGATGTCACGGTTCCACATATCATAGCCAGCAAAACAGCAAGGGATCCCCTCCTCTCCCCTCTCCCCTCCTCTCCCTGTCCCCTCCCTCCCCCTCCCGTCCCTCCCCCTCCCCCCATCCCATCCCCCCCCATCCCCCTCCCCCCTTCCCCTCCCCTCCCTCCCCCTCCTTCCTTCCCTTCTTTCTGTTGGATCTGTCCTTCCATTCCATTCCCCCCTCCTTCCATTCCTTCCATTCCTTCATTCATTTCCATATTTATCCACCTCATTCCATTCCATTCCCCTTAAATTCTTCCTCCATTTCATATTTATTCAATTTTCCTCAATATAATTATTCATATAGTGTTTTTATGTGATATTTTTAATTCATACACTTTTTTTTTTACAATGTATATCAATCAATCAGATTTCTTTATGTATGTGTCTCCTTTTTGTATTTATATTTTTTTCAATTTTTATTGCTATATAATAAATTTTATATTTATAATTGTTGCACGATATTTTGATACATACACAGTATTTAGGACATCATCACTTCAAGCACTTACTTCTTTGTGCTGGAAACATTCCAAATCTCTTTTAGCTATTTTGAAATATAAAATCAATTATAGTTTTTTAAATGCTTTTTAAAAATTTATTTTATAATCAATGCAGTAATTGTACATATTTATGGGGTACATAGTAATGTTTTGGTATATATAATGTATAGTGATCAGACCAGGGTAATTAGTGCATTCATCTCAAACACTGATTTTTTTTTTGTATTAGGAACATTCAGTATCCTAACTATTTGAAACTATATATTATTGTTAATTATAGTCACTCTAGTGTGCTATCAAAACTAGAACTTATTCTTTCTATCTAACTGTATTTTTGTACTCACCAGTCAACCTCTCTTCCTTCTCTGTTCACCTCTACCCATTCCAGCCTCTGGTAACCATCAGTCTACCTCCTACCTCCATGAAATCAACTTCTTAGCTCCCACATGTGAGTGAGAACATGAGATATCTGTCTTTCTATATCTGGTTTGTTTCACTCAATGTATGTCCTTCCAGTTCCATCCATGTTACAGCAGATGACAGAATTTTATTGTTTTTATGGCTGCATAATATTCCATTGAGCATATATATATATCACATTTCCTTTGTCCATTTATCTGTTGATGGACACTTAGGTTGATTCTATATGCTAGCTGCTGTGAATAGCACTGAAATAACCATGCAAGGTACGGATATCTCTTTGATATACTGATTTCTTTCTTCTTCTTTTTTTTTTCTATCTAACAAATTTCGACAATTTCCTTTCTTCTGGATATATATCCAGCAGAGGGATTGCTGGATCATATGGTAGATCTATTTTCAGTTTTTTGAGGAACCTCCCATGTGTTTTCCATAGTGACTGTATTAATTTACATTTCCACCAGCCATGTACTAAGATTTCTCTTTCTTCGCATTCTCACCAGAGTTTTTGTCTTTTAGATAATAGCCATTTTAACTGAGATGCAATGATATGTCCTTGTGGTTGTGATTTGTTATTTCCCTGATTATTAGTGTGATCCTCAGCATTTTTTCATATACCTGGTGGCCAATTGAATATCATCTTTTGACAAATGTCTATTCAGATCATTTGCCCATTTTAAGTAAATACTATTTTTGCTATTGTTTGAGTTCCTCACACATCCCAGTCATTAATCCTTTGTTAAATGGATGGTTTGCAAATAGTGTCCCCATTCTGAAGGTTGTCTCTTCACTTTGTTGACTGGCTTCTTTGCTGTGCAGAAGCTTTTTATCTTGATTTAATCCTATTTGTCTATTTTTGCTTTTGCTGCCTGTGCTTTTGAGGTCTTACTCAAAAGTCTTTGCCCAGACCAATGACTTGAAGCAGTCCCTCAATATTTTCTTCTAACAGTTTCATAGTTTCAGTTCTTACATTTAAGTCTTTAATTCATTTTGATTTGATTTTTTATGGTGAGAGATAGAAGTGTAGTTTCATTCTTCTGCATATGAATATTCAGTTTGCCCAGCACCATTCTTCTGTTCTTTCCCCAATGTATGCTTTTGGTGCTTTTGTCAAAAATTGATTGGCTGTAAATGTGCAAATTTATATCTGGGTTTTGTATTCTGTTATATTGGTCTATGTGTCTGATTTTATGCCAGAATCATGCTGATTTGGTCACAATGACTTTGTAGTATATTTTGAAGTCAGGTAGTGTGATACTGCCACATTTGTTCTCTTTGCTCAGGATTGCTTTGGCTAGTTGGGGACTTCTGTATTTCTATAAAAGTAAAATTTTAGTAATGTTTTTACTATTTCTGTGAAGAGTGCAACTGGTATTTTGATGGAGATTTCATTGAATCTGTGGATCTCTTTGAGTAGTATGAATATTTTAACAATAATACTTCTTCCAATCTATGACCATGGGCTATCTTTCCGTTTTTGTGTGTCCTCTTCAATTTCTTTCATCAGTGCTTCGTAGTTTTCTTTCACTTTTTAATGGTGTGTGTGTATGTGTGTGTGTGTGTGTGTGTGTGTATAATATTCTGTATTCTTACAATAAAGTAAGCTAGAGAAAAGAAAATGTTATTAAGAAACTCAAAAGCAAGAGAAAATATATTTACTCTTTATTAAGTGGATGTGGATCATCATCAAGTTCTTCATCCTTGTCGTCTTCATATTGAATATAGGCTGAGGAGGAGGAGGAGGAAAAGGAGGGGTTGGTCTTGCTTTCTCAGGAGTGGCAGAGGTGGAAGAAAATCTGCGTAGAAGTGGATCCACGCGGGTCAAAGCCATGTTGTTCAAAGGTCAACTGTACTTACTTTTACCAATGAGCTGCTGGGCAGGGAGAGGGAGGAATGTGGAAAGGTGGATGTTGATGAAAGAGTACAGTTTCAGTTAGACTAGAGAAATGTATTTTTTGCCTGTTTATTGTTTATTATTTAAATTTTTCCTTCAATTTTTATTTTAGCATCAGGGGTACATGTGCAAGTTTGTTACAAAGGTATATTGTGTGATGCTGAGGTCTGGAATATGATTGAACCCATCACCGAGGTATTGAGTATAGTAACTAACAGGCAGTTTTTCACCCTCTTGCCACCCTCTCTCTCCCCGCTATAGTAGTCCCCAGGGTCTATTGTTTCCATCTTTATGTCCAAGCGTGCTCCATGTTTAGCTCCCAGTTATAAAAGAGAATATGAAGTATTTGGTTTTCTGTTTCTACATTAATTCACTTACGATAATGGTCTTCAGCTGCATTCATGTTGCTGCAAAGGACCTGATTTCATTATTTTTTTATGGCTGCGTGGAAATACCCTTTTTGATATTGGTCTTGGTGAATAATTTATAGCTAAGTCCTCAAACACAATGGCAACAAAAACAAAAATTGGTAAGTAGGACCTAATTAAACTCAAGAGCTATTTCACAGCAAGAGGAACTGTCAAGGGAGTAAACAGACAACCTACAGAATGGGAGAAAATATTCTCAAACTGTGCATCCAACAAAGGTCTAATATCCAGAATCTATAAAAAACTAAATTCAACTAGCAAAAAAAACAAACAATCCCATTAAAAAGTGGGCAGAAGACTGCACAGACATTTCTCAAAAGAAGACATACACATGGCCAAGAAACATGTGAAAACAAATGCTCATCATCCCTAATTATCAGAGTGATGAAGATCAAAACCACCATGAGATACCATCTCACACTAGTCAGAATGGTTTTTATTAAAAAGTCAAAAAAAATAACAGATATTGGTGATACTGCAGAGAAAAGGAAACACTTACACACTGATGGTAGGAATACAAATTGTTCTGGCCACTGTGGAGAGATGTTTGGAGATTCCTCAAAGATATAAGAGTATTCGACCCAGCGATTCCATGACTGGGTATATGCCGAAGGAAAATAAACAGTTCTACCAAAAGGACACATGTACCTGCATATTCATTGCAGTGCTATTCATAACGCCAAAAACATGGAATCGACCCAGGTGCCCATCAGTGGTGGACTGGATAAAGAAAATTTGGAGAAAGACGTGTAAGTGATCTACTATACTGCATGGTGACCACAGTTAATGATAATCATGGTGACCACAGTTAATAATAATGTATTACATATTTCAAAAATTGCTAAAATAATAGTTTTTTTTAACATTCTCACCACAGAAAAGATGGATATGTTAATTAGCTTGATTGCACCTTTTTACAATGCATGTATAACTCAAAATGTCACACTGTACCCCGTAAATATACACAATTATTATTTGTCAATGAATATAAATTAATATTTTAAAGAATTCTGCTTTACAAATTTACAAACTGACTTTGTATTCCAAGTTAGCATATAAATTTCAGGTTTTTCTTAGAGACAGGGGGTCACTTTGTCAACCAGGCTGGAGGGCAGTGGTACAATCACAACTCACTATAACCTCAAACTCCTGCACTGGGTACTCCAGCCTCAGCCTAAGCTGTGCTGCATCTTTGCTTCGGACATCAAAATCTTTCTTTACAGATAGGTTAAGTAAATGATATAAAAATGATATTGAAACAAATAACTTACTCTTATAAGAAACACAAAGAATGCTTAAGCAGCCTTAAGTAAATTAAATCCATTCATTTACATTAAATCATACTTATCTTTTATTAAAGTAGATTAGATTTCCTGAAGATAATTTAATCAACTACATTATCAGATGGACTTGATATTGGATTATAAATTTTTACTTAGCTCTATTTTGATTAGTCTAAAATAATGAAGTTTAGTGTTTTTCAATTCTGCAAAAATCCTACTGCTGGCTATGAACCAAGAATTACATTTGGCATTTTCTCATATTCCAAAGACTCAAATCTAGTTATTTTTTGAAGACATAATTCTAATAATTAAATTCAATTTGTGCTTTTACAAAATAATTCCCTCTGCTAGTGTAAAAAGAGTTACATATTCTGTGTTTCTGAAAATAAACATATGTCTCTTAGAAATAGTAGAGTTTCTGGAAATGGAAATGTTCTGAAAAGTTGATTTACAAAACATCAGGAAAAAATTACTAAGAGAAATGCTGACAAGCAAATGAAATGATAAGAAATCACTCCATAGTATGACAAAGTACGAGTTGGCAAATTAAAACCTATGGCCAAATCTGACTGGCCACTTGTTTTGGTACAACCTGCAAGCTGAGAATGGTTTTCACATTTTTAGATAGTTAAAAAAAATAAAGAATAATATTTCATGGCATAAGAAAATTATATAGGCCAGGCACAGTGCCTCACACCTGTAATCTCAGCACTTTAGGAGGCCGAGGCAGGCGGATCACAAGGTCAGGAGATCAAGACCATCCTGGCTAACACGATGAAACCAAATCTCTACTAAAAATACAAAAAATTAGCTGGGTGTGGTGGCATGCACCTGTAGTCCTAGTTATTCAGGAGGCTGAGGCAGGAGAATCGCTTGAACTCAGGAGGTGGAGCTTGCAGTGAGCCGAGATTGCGCCACTGTACTCCAGCCTGGGCGACAGAGCAAGACTCCGTCAAAAAAAAAAAAAAGAAAAGAAAAAAAGAAAAAGAAAATTATATAAAATTCAAATTTCAATGTTTGTAAAATATTACTGGAAGACAACTGTGCTCACTCACTTTTGGTTTGTCTATGGCTGTTTTTATTCTACAATAGCAGAATTAAGTTTTGTTGGCCATGTACCTTCATGTGGCCAGCAAAACCTAAAGTGTTTACTATGTGGTCCTTTACAGAAAAGTTTGTCAATTCCTGTCATAGAACATAATGAGAAGGAAATTTCTATTATATAATCCTACTACTAGCATAAGAGCAGCTATGTAATCCAAAACTGCATGATTCTAATGTGACATCTCCTTTAATAGTTTCTGACCCTCCAAAGTTAGTGAACCCACTTTATGGCACTGAGGCAGGAAAATACGTACTTACAAAGATATTCTTCAAAATAAAATGTTAGACGAAATGCTATGGCAATACATGTTTGTTCATGTATATTTCCTTTATTATAAATATTAAAATGAAAATGCCGCATATAGGGTCAATGCCTCCAGGAAAAAGGAAATGAAATTCTAGCTTTAAGAAGATCACTGGCAAAACTCTGTGCATTCTGGAAAAAAATATAGAGAAACTCAGATGTTCTGAAATTATTCTTGCTCTTCTCTTTTAAATAATAAATAAATAAATTTATTTATTTATTTCCTTATCTCCATATTTATGAATCTCCTTTATATGTTTGTACTCTCCTCATGCAGTTGTCATAATTTGTTCTTTATCATACTCTTATAACCTCCTCTAAAAGACAGGATGGCACGCTGTTCATTTTACTCTGTAACAGGCACTTCTACATTCTTGTTTTCGCGTTCTTTTTTAGTGTAAGTACTATCTACCCATTTCCATATTCCCTGGTGAGTTTCTCTTTCTTCACTTAGACTTCCTGCTTCCCAGGCTTTCCACTTATTCTCTTACACCCCTCTCCAGTGCCATTCCACCACCACAATTTCATTTTCTCTTGTGAATTTCCTTCTCCATGACTCAGTCCAATTTCCCATCTTTTCCTTTAGCTCTGCATCTCACCGGCACCTGTCTATCTAATTTCCAGTTTCCACCCTCAGATCCAGGCACCTATCCAAATGCAAATTCTTCTCCCACACCCAAACACACCTGCCAACTACTCAGCACCGCTTCTCACAATCAGTACGCCTCTCTCCTGTCCCTTATCCAATTAAGTTCCCGTCATGTCTGTGAGCATATGGCTTCTACACTGTGCCCTATCCCTGCTTCCGGGAAGAAATGTCCTGCCAGGAAAGGCTCACACATGAGCACTTCCACTACATTTCCTTCCATGCAAACTACAGGTATTCGAGGTCATTGAAAGGGGTTCTTTTGCTTCTGATTTGATTTCAGTTTGCTCTAGAGCAGACAAACCTTTGCAAGGAAACCAGGCTAGTTATTGAGGACGGAAGGCAAAGAAAAAAAAGCAAGAAAGAGAATAAAAGAAAAAGTATACATATATGTATGTGTGTATATACGTATATATTATATACATATATATTATATTGTATATATTACACATGCACACACCTGTGTTTTATTAATATTTCATTTAGTCCCATCATATATTTGGCACAGGCATCCTTCAGTAGTTACCTAAATCTCATTATTCCTAAGTATACCTATCCATCTTCACTTCACAGAAATCAATCAAAAAGTGTGGTTGGTGTGTACTTCCAGTAGAACCAATATTATTCCATGCACATGTGATTATCATTTTATACTTTTCAAGGTTCTTTCATAGAAATCATCTCCTTTAGTTATATGCAGTACAGGGCCTGCCTCATCCGGTTCTTGTAGCCCCTTGGGAGCTGTCACCAAAATATACTTTTAAGTTGGAGATAAATCTGACATGCAAGATCTTAGGCAAATTCACTGAACTTGAAAAGTTTGTCAGAATTAGAGGAGAAAGGAGTGAGCCAAGTTCAAGGATATCAACCATTTCAAAAGGTTATAGAGGCTAAACACTGTGCAAAAATTAACTCAAAATGGATCTAAATGTAAGACCTAAAGTTAAAACCTAAAGCTGTAAAACTCTGAGAAGAGAAGTGGGGAAGCTTCATGACCCTGGATTTGGCACTGATTTCTTGGATGACACCAAAAGCACAGACAACAAAAGTAAAAATAGATAAATCAGACACCAAAATTTAAAACTTCTGTGCATTAAAGGGCAGAATCAAGAGAGTGAAAAGGCAACCTATGAAATGGGAGAAAATATTTATAAGAGGTTAATATCCACAATATAAAATAACTTCTACAACTTAGCAACAACAACAAAACAAATAACTCAATTTTAAAATGGTCAAAGGACTTGAATAGACGTTTCTCCAAAGATGATATGCATATGGCCAATAAGCACATGAAAAGATGTTCAAAATTGCCAATCACTAGGGAAATGTAAATCAAAACCACAATATCACCTCACACCCATTAGGGTGACTACTACCAAAAACAAACAACAACAACAAGAAAATAACAAGCATTGGCAAGAACGTGGAGAAACTGGAACGCTTGTACATTCTTGACGGGAATGCAAAATGGTACAGTCACTATGGAAAACAGTAAGATGGTTTCTCAAAAAATTAAAAATAGGATTTCCATATGATCCAGTAATTCTATTTCTGAGTAAATACTTAAGAGAATTGAAAGCAGGGTCATGAAGAGATATTTGTACCCTCATATTTATAGCCACACTATTCTGAGAGTCTATCAATGGATGAATAGATAAACAAAATGTAGTATATCACACAATTAAATATTATTCAACTTTAAAAAGAAATGAAATTCTCATCCTACAACATGGGTGAACCTTGAGGACATTGTGCTAAATGGAACAATGGAATAAGGGAGTCAGAGAAAGACAAATACTATATGATTCCACTTATATGTGATACCTACAGTAGTCAAATCTATAGAAACAGAAGGCAGAATGGCAGGGCTAGGGGAGAAGGGAATGGAGAGCAGTTATTTTGGTTTTGCAAGATGGAAAGGTGCTGGAAGTGGTTGTGCAAAAATGTGAATATATGTAACACTACTGAACTGTACACTTAAAAATAGTTAAGATGATAAATTTTGTTATATGTATTTTACTTGAATTTTTTAAAACGTGTATAAAGGCTAAAACTATCTCCTTTTTTTTTTTTTTCTCTTTTTTTTTTTTTGAGACAGCATCACTCTATCACCCAGGCTGGAGTGCAGTGGCGTGATCTTCGCTCACTGCAACCTCCGCCTCCTGGGTTCAGGCGATCGTCCTACCTCAGTCTCCCTAGTAGCTGGAATTACAGGTGCCCACCACTACGTCTGGCTAATTTTCATATTTTTAGTAGAGATTTGGTGTCACCATGTTGGCCAAGCTGGTCTCAAACTCCTGACCTCAAATTATCCACCTCCCTCGGCCTCCCAAAGTGCTGGAATTACAGGTGTGAGCCACTGTGCCTGGACCCCTCATTTTTTTTTAATAACAAGTGGAGAACAATTTTCAGGAAAAAGAATATAGTTAGCATTGACATTTGCCTGTGATGAGCTTAGCCGGTGACCTCTTAGACCCTTATCTTGACGATGTATGCTGCAAGATCCACTTTTGATTGCTAACAGCCATACAGTCCCCAAATACCATGATTACAAAAATCCTTTATGAGCATATTTGAAGAAGGTGTAATGGCCCAGTTCTAATTATATCCCCATGACAAAGGAAAACTGTGAAACATTCACAAGTTCAATCCAGAATACAGGCTGACACCTCGTAGAGTATTAACACCCCCAAAGCACTGCATATCAGTGGAAAAGACTCAACAAGGAGGAGTAAATGCCATGTCTACTGCAAGACTTCTGCTCATAGAATTGCAAACTTTATACAAGCCCCACAATTCTGTCTGAGGATATCCAACCCTACCACAGTCTCTTTTAGTTATCTCAGCAGATAGCACTGAATCCAAAGTCATCCATTTTCTGACAATGCAAGGACTCAAACCTGGGTCTTCTGACTTAGGAAGCATGAGTGACATCACTCTGTGGGGCCTTAAATCAATTCCTTTAAGTTACTGCTCCAAGAAACAATGTGCAGTAGACTACCTGCCATCGGAAGCTACACAAGGGAATAGGACATGAATTGTCCTCAGAGGAAAGCCTTGGTAGACAAGAGGACTGATACTTTGGATAAGGAAACCATACAGAATCAACATTCACTTTGAAGAATCAGGTTCTGACCATAACAACTATATTGGCTGCTGCAATGAACATGCTAGAAACTGAACCCACATATGGAGAAACTCCAGAGTCACTAGGAGGTATAAATAGAAGTGGGTCAAAGAGACAAAGAAACACATCTTCTGAAGCCCCTATGCCTAACACTCCTACTCTGGACTAACTAATCATCCTTACATTTGGGAAAGGTTTAATGTTGATGTTTTTTTGGTTTGATTTGTGGGGCAGGAGGTTTAATTGTTTTAGTTTTGTTTTGTTCGCACAGACCAAAACCTGGGGTTAAATAGCAATACTGAAAACCAGAAACTTGGGATGGTATCTCAAAAATATCTGAGACCTTAGAATATATAAGTTGGTCTGAACTAACCGCAACCTACTTAATGAGTGAGTCAACCTATATATCAAGCATTACGGCAAATGGGAAATTTTGGTCAAACACACGGTTCAGTCATGGCCAAGAAGGGCTGTGAGAAATCTTGCCCCAGAGCACAGTGACTGTGAAAATTTCCAGGTATTTGTGCTAAATTTTAATCTAATCAAATCACATAGCAGCAGGGAGTTCCTCGTCCAGGGATTCTTTAGAGATAAAGACAAGCTTGAACCCTGGCTTGGATAATGGTGGATGAACCATGAGCTGGGACATACAGAGGCCTCTAAAGACTTCTCCAGCTTCTCATAGTACCCTCGAGTCTTGCAGCAGAATGCAGAGAGCAAAGCTAGACGTTTGACCAAATAAAATACTTTCTCCACTCCTCTAGAGAAGTGATTCTCAATTCTGGCAGCACATTAAGACATTTGGGGAGTTTTGAAATAATATTAATAGAACCTGAAAACAAAATGTTGGTAGCAGAGGCATTTTTTAATCTCCCCGAATCGCCTCACCCCGTGGCCCAAAGAAAGAAAACCAGAAGCAGCAGCTAGAATATATTAGAATACACACACACACGCGTGCGCGCACAAACACACACACTCAGGTAGCACATCTTTAACAAAGTGACAAGATAACCAAATAATCCAGACTATGGCTAGGTAAGATGAAACCACTGACAGCAGCAATATCCACATTTTATAAGCAACTGTGCAGGAGGAATAAAAGAAACAGTAAAGGGGATTTAGATGACCCCGAGAATCTGGAAAACAATACATTGCTAATAAGCAGTCACCCCTAAAAGAAGAGGTCAAACTCAGAGTATAAGTTTGGCAGCCCAATCTTATACAATAGCCAAAATTGGAAGGGAACCTAACAGGCTTGAATTATAGGGGACTGTAGGAAGGTTGGATGGAGTGGAAAACCTCATTCTCTGGGAAGATCAGCCAGTCACCTAGAGGCTGATTGATTACACAGAACTACTTCCATCATACAAGAGGCAGCACTTTATTCTCACTGGAATAGACATTGGGAGTACAGATTTGCCTTCCTTACCTGCAAAGCCTCTGCAAAAATCATCATCCCTGACTGCCTGATTCAGCTTTGTGCTAGCACAAAATTACTTCTTACCAGGAAACTCATTTTACAGTGAAGTAAGTGAGGCTATTGACTCATGCTTACAGAGTTCACTAGTCATCTCATACTGCTGTCTGTTGTTCTCTGTCATGTTGACCTGATAGATTTGTAGAACAGACCTTTGAAAATTACAATGTCACCTGAAGGAAGCTTGTAAGACTGAAGTAATATCTTCTAGAATACGGTATATCCTCTAAATCAACAGTTAACAATTAGCGCTATTTCTTCCACCACCAGGATTTGTGAGTTCAAGAACCAAGGGGTGGCGCCCAAAAGATTGGCTCCCCTGAATACCACCTCTACATCTTTCCAATATTCATGACATCGTGTTAAGCAGGTCTACAAGCCTTGGTTCACAAGGAAGACATGCTTCCAACAGGGGACATAGCAATGGTAGTTGAGACTATCACCTGAATACTTAAGCCTCCATATTCCCATGTATCCACAGACAAAGAAGGGATTAGTGTACTCACATGAGTGATTAGCACTGTCAAGGGGAAAGTGGGCTACCACTACTTAATGAGGGCAAGTAGGACTATATGGAATGTGGGAGATCCCCGAGAGTACCTTTGAGTACTATCATGTCCTGTGATTAAAGTCAGGGTTAGATTAAAACCAATACAGGCAGAACTGCTAATGGCCCAGACCCTTCAGGAATCACGTTTGGGTCAAACTACTGGACGGGGAACCATGACCAGCTAATGTGTTTGCTGAAGGCAAAGGGAATACAGAATGGATCATGGAAGAGAATAGTTATAAATACCAGTGACAGCCACATGAACAGCTGCACAAAAAGGACTACAGCGATTATGAGTATTTTATACTTATTTTCATATGAATACATTTGTGTACATACTAGCCAAATTTCTTTTCTTTTCTCCCATTCTTCCCCCCACCTAACGCCAAATGTGTTAATACTCATTACCCTTATATTTCATAATTTAAATTCAGGATATTAAGTGGGAGAATGTGAGTTGACTAGATTTCTTTTAATCATCTTTTTGGGAGACAGTTATCATGCTTTTAGTTGTCTAAGGGATAGTTGTATCATGTTAGACAAATACAAGATTCTGCTGTTGTCTTTATTTGGAAACAAAGTTTGGATAAAAAGGGTATGTTTGGATGCCAAGTTGACAGTATCCATTCTTCTCTTCCTTACTAATGGGATACCTGGTTTTAGCTGGGCACAAAGCTGTTCAGAGTATGGATTATTTTTCTCAGCTTCCCTTGTAGCTAAGCATGGCCATATTACTATGTTCTACCCATATTGAAAGTATCATATATCGTTTAAAAAGTATTGTATTAGTCAGTTCAAGCTGCTATAACAAAATATCATTGACTGGGTGGCTTAAACAACAGAAATTTATTACTCAGCGTTCTGAGGCCTGGGAAGTAAAATATCAAAGTGCCAGCAAGGTAGTTGCATCCTGAGGGCTCTTCTCTTGGCCTATAGGCAGCTGTCATCTCACTCTCACTTGTGTTCACATCACCTCTTCTTTGTGCACTTGAGGCCGGGGACACAGGGAAGAGAGAGGGAGAAAGAAAGGGGGTGGGGAGAGAGAGAGAGCACGCACATGTGAACAAGCCCTCTTGTGTCTCTTGTAAGGGTATTAACCACATCATGAGGGCCTCACCTTCATGACCTCATATAGCCTTATTACTTTCCAAATGCCTCATCTCTAAATAACACATTGAGGATAAAGGCTTCAACATATGAATTCTGGGGGAAAACAATTTGATACATAGCAAATATCCTTAAAAAAAGAGTCATTCCCATCTTTAGCTTTGATATGGTTTGGTGGTTTTCACATCCACCTCTCATGTTTAATTCTAGTTCCCATAATCCCGACATGTCGTGGAAGGGACCTGGTGAGAGGTAATTGAATCATGGGGGCGGTTACCTCCATGCTGTTCTCATGATAGTTACATCTCCCAAGAACTCAGGAGACCTGATGGTTTTACAAGGGGTTTTGCCCTGCCTTTGCTCTGCACTTCTCCTTACCACCCACATGTAAAGAAGGACATGTTTGGTTCCCCTTCCACCATGATTGTAAGTTTCCTGAGGCCTCCCAGCCACGCGGAACTGTGAGTCAATAAAACCTCTTTCCTTTGTAAATTACCCAGTCTTGGGTATTTCTTCATAGCAGTGTGAAAACTGACTAATAGAAGGCCCCCCTTCCTTATAGTTGTAAGCAGACATGATAGCTGGAATTCACACTGCTATCTTGGACTATGTGGCAGAAGTCACAGACTGAGGGTGCAGAGCCACAAGATAGAAGGATTCTGGGTCCCTGAGAATTTAATAAAGCTACCCTACAGGTACAGACCACCTATTTCCATCATTTTCGATAAAAAAGAAATAAACTTTCATCTCATTTAAGCCACAGTTTTCTTAGATGTTGTCATCCATATACGAACCTAACCCTATTTCATATAATGAATAACACATTATTTGTCCTTTGGATTAATTTAATTAATTCACTGTTGCAGCAGATATTATCATCAACCAGGTGTCAAGTATTTTGCCAGCTGCTGGGGTACAGTGGTGAACAACATAAGTGTTAATAAAGTTCAAGGTCCAGGATTCAAAACAGACAAAATACAATAATTACAAGCAAGAGGATTAAAAACAAAATATTGCGTATTTAATTAGATCACTTAATTCTATATCTAACTGAGAGTAGTGTCCTAAAGAAAAAGAAATATTGCTAGAGAGTGATGAATGGCTCCTCTCTAAAGGACAGACCCTTGGAAGGCCATGCCCAGGAGTCCTGAGCACTCTGGGACCAGAGATTGAAGGGTGAGACACTGGGAACATGAAAAGGTGGAGGACATTAAAATCACTAGAATCTCTCTCCGTGACAGAATTAAAAGGAATTATTTGATAAACTTCTTAGGATGGGAACCAGGGTTGAAATCCCCAATGGGAACACTTATAAACACAAACTGTTATCTAAGGAGGATGGCTCTGATTAATGGCAAGATGGTTATTTTGCTGACCGGGTGTTCATGTTTGACGCAAGAATGGATCTGTGCTGGACAGCAGAGGAGAGGTAGGTTCACGGGGCCCCTGATGGCTCTTCTCTCCTTCCCCATGAAGCACAGTCAGACTCTCTGCTAAATAAATACTCACTACATACACACACACACACACACACACGGTTTAAAGTACCCTAACTTATTGGTCTAGCATGGGTGTGAACATGCTTTGTTTTGATTTCTCCGGAGGAGAGGAACAACAAAAGAGAAAAGGCATGAAGAAGAGAATGAAAATGCTGCTAATGTCAAGGACTTAGAGTACCCACATTATTGCATAATACAGTTACCTTTCGTCAAATTTTTAAAGAGCAATGAAAAATCTCCCCAATCAGTAAATGCATGAATGACTAAATAGTGGGAAGATCCTCATTGCAGAGACACAAATGGTAATGAAGGAAAATGTGTTGCAAATTTTAGAAATTTATTCCGTTAATAGAAAAGAAAATTTAAAAGGAGCTTTTAACAAAGTATAAATTGCAGTTAGTTTGTGTATACAGAAGGATACACAAAACATACGCCAAGTAACTGATGATGTTTTGCAATTACTTGACATAAAGAAATTAAGTTCTCTTAGCTATATGACCTCGCACAAGTGACTTAACTGCCGGAGGCCCCCTGCTCACCAGTTAAATAAAGGGTTTGAATTGTGTAATTTCTGGGTCAACACTGACTGAAAAATCCATGGAGCTATGTTTGTTTCATTAGGTGAAGGTCAATTTTAAATTTACTGCCATATTCCTTTTTTTCTCTTTGATGTTGTCCAGGCTCTTTTCTATGTGGGTCATCTCAGGAATAACAGGAACTTTTTGTCCTCCAGATAAACAATCTTTCTTCTTTCATACATTCAAGAATTTCCTGCAAAACTGTCCCAGGCCTCCAATGTGGAGTTGCTTCTGCCCTGGGGCCCCTATCCTAGCCTCCCATACTCAGAAACCTGGGGTCACGCTTAACTTCCTCCCTTTCCTGGTCACTCAGCCAGTAAGAAAACTTTGTAGATGTTTTCAAAACAGATCTCTGTATCAGGGTCACCACCAAGTACAAAACATAATTATTCTCAAAGAAAAATTATAAACAATTTTGGGGAAAACTTTAGTTGCATTGCAAGGGGGCCAGACCTTCAAAAGAAGTGACTTCCTGAATAAAGCAAGCAAGCAATATCTACAGCTCAATTTGTATATATTAGTCTATAATTCTGTTTACATAATGTGTGAAGTTTAATAAAATTAACATCAGGTCCAGACCAGCCTGGCCAACATGGTGAAACCCCTTCTCTACTAGAAATACAAAAAAAGTTAGCCAGGCGTGATAGCACATGCCTGTAGTCCCAGCTACTCGGGAGGCTGAGGCAGGAGAATCTCTTGAACCCAGGAGGCGAAGGTTGCAGTGAGCTGAGATCACAACACTGCACTCCAGCCTGGGCAACAGAGTGAGAATTCGTCTCAAACTAAAACTAAACAAATAAAATACAATTTACATCAGGTGCAAAACTTCTAAGCTATGACACATGATGCTCTGTTTTTGTTCCTCAAATTTTAGTTTAAGTTCATGAGTACATGTGCAGGACGTGCAGGTTTGTACACAGGCAAATATGTGCCATGGTGGTTTGCTGCACAAATCATGCCATCTCCTAGGTATTAAGCCAAGCATCCATTAGCTATTCTTCCTGAAGCTCTCCCTTCCCCATCCCCATCCTCCGCCAGCCCACAGTGTGTGTTGCTCCCCTCAAGACACATGGTATTCTTTATTACCAAAATGGTGGATACAGTCAGTCTAAAGGCAAGATATCAGTTCTGCCTTTACAACCATCTTCCACTTGAGCAATTATAACTTGGTTTCCCACTCTGGTCCCATCTCATTTGTTCTCCATTCCTCAGGCAGAATAGATTGTAGGAAATTGTGCATCATGACGCAAAAGGAAAGCTTATACACTGTTGGTGAGAATGCAGATTAAAGTACCCTTTATACAAAACAGTAATGAGATTTCTCAAGTAACTAAAAATAGAACTACCATCAGTCCAGCAATTCCACTTCTGAGTTTCTACCCAAAGGGAAAGAAATCATTATACCGAAAAGATGTCTGCGCTAGTGTATTTACTGCAGCACTATTCACAATAGCAAGGATATGGAATCAACCTAAGTGTCCATCAACAGATGAGTGGATAAAAAAATGTGATATATCCTGGCTAACATGGTGAAACCCCGTCTCTACTAAAAAATACAAAAAATTAGCCAGGCGTGGTGGTGGGCGCCTGTAGTCCCAGCTACTCGGGAGGCTGAGGCAGGAGAATGGCGTGAACCCAAGAGGTGAAGCTTGCAGTGAGCTGAGATCTGGCCACTGCACTCCAGCCTGGGCAACAGAGCGAGACTCTGTCTCAAAAAAAGAAAAAAAAAAGTGATATAATGGAATACTACTAAACCATAAAAAATGATAAAATCATGTCTTTTTTAGCAACAGACATGATGGAACTTCTAGCAACACAGATGGAACTAGAGGCCATTATCTTAAGTGAAATATTTCAGAAACAGTCAAATGCCACATATTCTCACTTATAAGTGGAAGCTAAGTAATGCGCACATTTGAACTTACAGTGGAATGACAAACTTGGAGATTCAGAAGGGTAAAAGGATGGGGGGCAGTTAGAAACAAGAAATTACTTAATGGGTAAAAGGTACACTATTTGGGTGACAGCTACACTAAAGGCCTAGACTTTACCACTATGTAACATATCCATGTAACAAAACTGCACATGAGCCCCATAAACCTATAAAAAATAAAAATAAATAAAATTGTGCATCAGATCACACCATGGCCATAGACTTCCTTCTATTTGGAACACTGTCCTCATACCATTTCCTGCTTTCTGTTTATTCTTCAGGTTTCACCTTAGTCATTCCTTCCTGGGGCAGATTTCCCTGCCCATTACTGCCATACCTTCTCCTCCCCACCCCACATACACTTGATTAGATACCCTCACCTCAGCCTCCACGTCATCTTCTTAATAACCCTTATGTAGTTCATCCCTGTTTACTTGATTTTGACTTGATTCCTTTTCTATCTTTCCCAGAATTCCAAGGGGGCAAGGTTAAAAATGAGAAATTAGTTAATCCCAAGGGGGCAAGCACTGGGCCTATCTTATTCATCACTGACGATCATAGTGTCAGCCCTTAGTGAGCACACAGTAAACATTTTTGAGTGCCTGTATCTTAGACCCCGTTCCTGCAGGGGCCTCACGATTCTCTCCAGCAGAGATCCCGATGCTGAAAGTGATGAAAGGAGGAAGATGCTCAAGAGCTGTTCCATGTGGTAACAGCTGTCTTCCAACAGCTCCCCATTCATTCCACTCCAAGGGTGCCCAAGCATCCTGTCTGTTACCCCACAAGGCAGAGCCAACAGGAATTCTTGGCTTCCTGGTGCAAGCGTAGCAATATTAAAATACTGATTGTTCTTGCCTTAACAAAGGCTTCCCTTCCTTTGCCACCCACACAGTAATTTTAATCATTTCGCCAGCTGCATTCTCTCTGTGACAGAATGTCTCCATCCTCCAGTGCTGGGTTCACTGCCCTCCCACAAAACAATCAGGGACGGCTAAGCATGGTCACAAGAGCTTGGATTTCAGTGAAATGTGCTCTCTCTTTTCACATGAGTGATCTTGCTGTTTCCTTTTTCCATTATTAATAGAGTCATTTCTACTCATCAATATTTCAGAGATTTTATTTACCTAGTGTCTGAAGACAGACATCAGGCAGGGGACCTTCCCGTAGGACAGTCATACATCCCTTGAAAAGAACAGCTTGTAAATTCATGGCTCAACTACAGACCCCAGAGCTGGGTTGCATGAGCAGAATTAAGGGACAAGAGGCTACAAAGTTGAAACTGTGTATAGATAGAAATATGCAACCCATTCCTATGATCCTAGTGTCAACCACCAGATACAGGTTGGCTAAAAATCTACGTAGAAATTTGCCGATGCACTTCCTACAAATACTGAGGAACCAGTCACCCACACAGCACTGAAAGAACCCAGATGAAAAGTACCCACCTCCATGTTGTATTTATTCCTTAATACTCCTTTAAGCAGAATTTTGCCTCTTTGTGAGATATACTTGGCACTTACTTTTGCCCATGGAATATGGAATTTTTAATGCTCCTCCCTCTCCATCCCCTAGTGTTAATTTCAGGCAAGATCTCCAATGTCCAATATGGCCTGGCTCACCTGCCATCCTCCATCAGGCCCTCAGGGTCACTATACACACAGTAGAGCTCCCTCTCCTGTCTTGTTCTTTAAAATCTGTGTCTTTATAGGGCTTTATTAGGGACTGGCTTGTATGAAATTACTGGTGTATGTAACCAGACTGCAAGTCCCCAGAGGACAGCTATCACTTCTTGCTTATCTGTGTGTCCACAATCACAAAGCATGGCACGTAGTGAGTGCTTCATAAATGTCAATATGTTGAATTTGATGGAAATCTTTTGGTATTCAAAATTTATTCTGTACATGGTTTTGTGTTTCTTCATTTTTTATGATTCACCCGTCACCCTACCTTTCCCTGACAACTCAGAGTCTATAGGGGGCACATTTTAATTGTTGAATTGTTTTATTGTTGAAAATGAGATTATCAGGATTTTAATAAAAATTATTAAAGTCATATTAACTAAGGTTTTTCTGTGTGTGTGTGTGTGTGTGTGTGTCTGTGTGTGTGTGTGTCTGTGTGTTTTCTTTTTTGATAGGGGCTTGCTCACTCTGTCACCCAGGCTAGAGTGCAGTGGCATGGTCATAACTCTCTGTAACCTGGGCTCAAGTGATCCTCCCACCTCAGGCTTCCAAGTAGCTACGACCACAGGCACATGTCATCGTACCTGGCTATAATTAAGTGTTCCTTACTGGTAGAATGGAGGGAAATGGAAAAGAAACATCTTTGTACAGAATGGTGTACTATAATAACTACCAACTACAAGTATTCATGCATTTGCCATTTGGGGGCTCTCTGGAGCTTTATCTCCCAATAACGGGAAGGGTATCCTGAAAATTTTAGGGAGAATATGGTACTCTGAGACCTGGAGATGGTTATACTAGCTATCTGAAAGACCAAGTGGCATTCATTCAATGAAGTAAATAATGCATTGCCTGCTACACAGGATAAATAATTCATTTGCCCTACCTTCCACCCTAGAGGATACGACAAATCTGGAATGCAGGACACTCTACAGGATTAGGCCTGGATATTTCAAAAAGATCAACTCAAAACAAAAACAATAAAAGGTAATAGAATGTTTTAGATTAAAAGAGATTGAGAAGCTATGATTAAATGAAAGCATAAACCAAAACCTAAATGGCTCTAAAGATATTTTAGTAACAATTAGGAAAATTTGAATAAGGACTACATTTTAGTTTCTATTATAGAATTATTGTTAATTTTGTGCATATGCAAATTGTAATTGTTAAGTGAAATTGTGCCACTATTCTTAAGAAATACCCCAAGTATTTAGAAGTGAGGTGTCCTGATGTTGGCAATTTATTCTTAAATGATATTTGAGGCCGGGCGTGGTGGCTCACGCCTGTAATCCCAGCACTCTGGGAGGCTGAGGTGGGTGGGTCACCTGAGGTCAGGAGTTTGAGATCTGTCTGGCCAACATGCTGAAACCCCATTTCTACTACACAAAAATTAGCCAGGCATGGTGGCGGGCACCTGTAATCCTAGCTACTCAGGAGGCTGAGGCACGAGAATCACTTGAACCAGGGAGTTGGAGCTTGCAGTGAGCCAAGATCATGCCACTGCACTCCACCCTGGGGGAAAGAGTGAGACTTTGTCTCAAAAAAAAAAAAAAAAAAAGATATTTGGGAAAAATGAAGAGACAGATTAAGTAAATGTGACAAAATGTTAGTAATTCGCGAATCTATGTGAAGTGTATACAGGTGTTCTTTTTACAGTTATTTACATTTATAAATTATAAAAAGAATAAGTTTACTTATTAAATTTTTATTTCTTTAATTAGCAAATTGTTCTTGGGGAAGGAGTACAAGTAGAATTGCAGTGGAATGAGAAATACGAGTTGAGTACTAGGATAGTGGGAAGATCTTTGGCTGCAAATTGTAAGGAGAGAGTGAATAAGGGCAAGAGACACAGAAGATACTGCAGCCATTTCAATATTGATGAGAATAAAGAAAGAGCAAATGAATATACAGGAGGGGAGGGAATTGATGGAGTTTTAAAATATTTATTAAATTTATCACTTTGCCTGGGGAAGAGAATAAAAATACAGAAGTAAAAATACAAATATGTTCTATAAAAAACATAAATCTGCCTGAGGAAGAATACATTGTTTTTTAATATGCAACCTTCTCTAAGGGTATTTTACTAAAGAAGAATAGCTGATGGGAAATAATATAGCCTCAAAGTCCACTTGAATGAGGGACAACTGACATTTACCGTATTGCCCAGGGTGGTGACTGAAAACATACCTCCAGTCACGAATATTTATTGAGTCAAACTGCAATCAGAAGGTTGGCTTAAGTGTGAAATACAGCAGAAAATAATGATAGGTAGAAAATAAAATTTGCTCTGTACAATTTACAGGAGTAGCTGGGAATATTTAAATATTTAGAGTTAGCAGCTTATTTCAAATGAATACATGAAGGTACATATTTAAATACATTTGCATTTAAAAGGATTAAATAGGTTTTATAAAGCCTTTTGGGGTCTGGGTTCTGACGATGTTACTAGCAGTTATTTTTTCTTCAAGGACAAATTCAGTTGCTTAATCAGGATTTTTAGGCCGGAAAACACACAACTATATTTTGCAAAGGTATAATGCAGTGACAATAAGCAAAGTAATAAAGCAGGAACCCTTGATACAGAGTTCCTATGTCCTAGATGTTGTGGTACCAGCCCCACACATTATTTATTTATTTACTTTAATTGACAAATAAAATGGTTTGACAAATAAAACTGTATGTTTTCATCACTTACAACATGATGTTTTGAAATTCATACACATTTGTGAACAGCAGTATTAACATATTATTACTTCACAAAGTCATTTTTCTGGTAAGAACATTTAAGATCTACTCTTTTAGCATTTTTCAGTGATGCAATATATCGTTGCTAACTGTATCAGTCCATTTTCACATTGCTATAAAGAACTGCCCGAGACTGGGTAATTTGTAAAAGAAAGGTTTGACTCACAGTTCTGTGTAGCTAGGGAGGCCTCAGGAAACTTACAAATGGCGGAAGGGGAAGGAGAAGCAAGTACCTTCTCTATAAGGTGGCGGGAGAGGGAGCACACAGAGGAAACTGCCACTTTTAAACCATCAGATCTCATGCGAACTCACTCATCATCATGAGAACAGCATGGGGGAAATTGCCCCCATGATCCAATCACCTCCCACCAGGCCCCTCCCTTGACACCTGGAGATTACAATCCCACCAGATTTGGGTGGGTACACAGAGCCAAACCATATCACCAATGATAGTCACCAAGTTATACAATGGATTTCTTGAACTTACTCCTCCTATCTATCTGAAATTTTGGATCCTTTGACCAGCATCTTCTCAACTCCCAACCACCATTGCCCAATTCTTTGGCAATCACCATTCTACTCCCTACTTCCACCAGATCAAAATTTTTAGATTCTACATGTGAGCGAGATGAAGCAGTATTTGTCCTTCTGTACATGGATGATTTCACTTAATATAATGTCTTCCAGGTTCATCCATGTTTTTGCAAGTCACAAAATTACTTTCCTTTTTATGGCAGAATAGTGTTCCATTGCGTATATATACCACATTTTCTTTATCCATTCATCTGTTAATGGATACTTTTCATCTCACACCTTGGCTATTGTGAATAATGCTGCAATAAATATGAGCGCAGTGCAAATGTATCTTCAACATACAGATTTCATTCCCTTTGAATATATATCCAGTAGTAGGAATGCTAGATCATATGTTAACTCTATTTTTAATTTTTTGAAGAACTTTCATGCTTTTTTACACAAAGGGTATAATAATTTAAATTCTCACCAACAGTGTGCAAGGGTTCCCTTTTCTCCACATCCTCACCAACACTTGTTATTATATGTCCTAGTGTTTTTTCTTTTTTCTTTTTTGGTATGGTGTCACTCTGTTGCCAAGGCTGGAGTGCAGTGGCATGATCATAGCTTACTGAAGCCTCAAATGCCTGGGTATAAGCAATCCTCCTGCCTCAGCTTCCTTTGTCTTTTTGATAATAGCCATTCTAACAGGTCCAAGGTGCTATCTCATTGTGTTTTTGATTGTATTTCTCTAATGATTAGTGATATTGAGCATATTTTCATATACCCATTGGCCTTTTGTATGTCTTCTTTTAAGAAATATTTATTCAGGTCCTGTGCCCATCTTTAACTGGCTTATTTTTTTTTTCTATTGAGTTATTTAAGTTCCGTGTTTATTTTGAATATTAACCCCTTATCAGATGTAGATTTTGCAAAGATATTCTCCCAAGCCCCATGAAGGACAGTGTTGTAATTACTGGGAAAACATTAAGGAGGCTCTTGTTCACTATCTTACTCTTTGTCTACTGATTACGATTTGAGAGAGGAGTTCCGTAGGCCCACTGTCAGCAAGAGCTATGCATCACCTGATTTCATGGCAGTATATATTTTATGGACTCTAGAAATCATGCCCTGGATTTTAACATTTGCTGCCAGCAGACTCAGAGCCGAATGTGTGCTCCACTTCTCCCAAACATACTGGAGCTCATTATGCATTGTATACTAACCTCACACCTGACTTTCTCTTACCTTCCCTAGTCTCATTTTTCCTATCATCCTCCTTTCTCTTTCACTCATTTTTTATTTTATTTGTGTGTATTTATATAAGCCAAAATAAAACATTTCTGGAAGAAAACCATTGTATAAGTAGGTCAATAACTACAATATGATATGATCTCAGTTTTGTAATGGCATCGACAAAAAGGATAATTCATATATATATTCATCAGATGTTGAAAGTAGCTGTCCTGAATAGTGAGATCATACGTAATTTATATATTCTTCTTACATTTTTCTACATTTTCTATGATGAGAAAGATATTACTTTTTTTTAAAAAAAATGAGCTTAAAACTAGTTTAATAAGAAATTTAGACAGTTCTTTATGATGATATCTAAATAAGATTAACAAAGGTATTCTGTGTTCTGAGAAGACAAATCTTAAAAAAATTAAAACTACAATAATCACATCTTAGGAAAACTGGGAGCAGCCACACATTATAAGAAAAATTACAGCACGTGGAACCCTTCATTGCTGTATGATAATTTAAAAAGTGATTTATTTTTATTGGTGTAAATTTAAGGGGTACACATGCAGTTTTGTTACAGGATATATTGCTACATAGTTCTGAAGTTTGGGCTTTTAGTGTTACCATTATCTGAATAATGTACGTTGGCTATATTAAGTAATTTCTCATCCTTTACCCCCTTTCCATCCCTCCTTCTTAATCTCTAATGTCTATTATTCCGCACTCTATGTCTACATGTACTCATTATTGATTATAGCTTTCTTTTATTTATTATAGAAGCTAAATAAAAGTGATTTAAAAAAATATTTGGCTGGGCACAGTGGCTCATGCCTGTAATTCCAGCACTTTGGGAGGCCGAGGCAAGCAGATGACCTGAGGTCAGGAGTTCGAAACCAGCCTGGCCAACAAGACGAAACCCCATCTCTACTAAAAATACAAAAATTAGCCTGGAGCAGCAGTGGGCACCTGTAATCCCAGCTACTCAGGAGGCTGAGGCAGGAGAATCGCTTGAAACCCAGAAGGTGGAGGTTGCAGTGAGTTGAGATGGTGCCATTGAACTCCAGCCTGGGCGACAGAGTGAGACACTGTCTCAAAAAAAATCAAACAAACAAACAAACAAACAAAACCAAAAAACCATGTTTGTGTAATACTATACTTTGGGTCCTGATTCAGGAGGACTTCCACTGCCACATGCTGTAATGTATCCCAGGTTGTTACGGCATTAATTGTGGTAATCATAACAAATTCTATAAATTTGGTATGCACAGTGGGATATATAGTTATACTGTGGTGCCTATGTGCTAAATAGAACATTTTTCTTTCATTCTTTTTTCTTTCCTTGTTTCCCTACTGTCTGGACAGGTTCTTACACAGACACTTTGAAAATGGAGATACAAGACCAATGTCTGAGCTTAGATCAGTGCCCAGAGCTGTCACTCTAAACTGCAACTAGACTCCTCCCAAGGGAGATGGAGAAAAGCTCAGTAAGCGCTAAAATGTCAAGCTATTATAAATCTCCCTCTTTGAAATTAACTATTGTTCATTTGTTCATTCTAAATGGCTGGGGTTTGTCCCTGTAAAACTTTAGCAATGAAATGCATGTTGTTTGTGTGTATATGCACATGTGTGTATATGTAGGCATGTATTTTAAACTTACATAAATGAATCTCATTCTATTTCATACTTTCACTTAACACAATAGTTTTAAACTTTAATCCATATGGCTTTGTGTACATCTAATCTGTTACTACTAACTCTATGGTATGCAAGCATCAATTTTCTCTACCTACTCTCCCTGATTGCCTGCAACTCTCTAACATTGCTATAAATGAACAGCTTCATGATCCCATATGGACTTGGTGGGAATTTATTTGTAATATATCTTGGAAGCAGAATTGCTGTAATCCATAATATATTATATATAATCATTCCAAGATACATTACAAATAAATTCTCACCCAGGTCTGTGTGTGTGTGTGTGTGTGTGTGTGTGTGTGTGTATTTGCTGCCATACTTCTAGCTTACTCTGCAGAATGGATGCCAAGTCTACTTCCCACATTCCCACATGTAGTGGACAAATGTGTGAGGATGCCTATGGCCTTATCCAACTTTTTAACTTTTTAATATTTTGCCAGCGTTATGGGAGAAAAATAATACCTAATTGCTATTTGAATCAGCAATTCCATAATTACTAATGAATTAGAGCTTCTCTTCATATGCTCATAACCATTTCTGTAATTTGTCTGCTTATATTCTTGCCTTTTTCTCCTAGGACTTCTGTCTTATTCTTGTTGATGGCAAGGAGTATCTTGCACATCACACAAACCAGTTTTTCATTAATTTCGGACACTGTAGATAACATCTCTGTCATCTTCTCTCTGTCATCTTTTTCCACGAGTCCTTAATTAAACAGATATCTATATCTGATGTAGAGGATAAATAATGAGAAAGTGCAATTATAGAAGCTGAGAAGTCACATGATCTTCCATCTATAAACTGGAGACTCGGGAAAGACTGTGGTGAATTCAACCAAGCCCAAACGCATAAGAACTAGGGGAGCTGATGGTATAAATCTCAGTCTAAGGGCAAGTGAAGATGAGATGAGATGTCCTAGCTCAACTGGTAAGGCAGAACACAAGGCGGGGAGGGGGAAATTCCTCCTTCCTCCACCTTTTGTTCTATTCAGGCCCTCAATGGACTGAATCGATTAAACATTATTTCCCATCTGAGAACACCCTCGCAGACAAACTTAGAAATACTGTTTAATCGGGGTACCCAATGACCCAGTCAAGTTGACACATAAAATTAACCATCATGGCCTCTAAACAAGATACTTTAGTTTTTATTTTTATTATTTTTTTTTGAGACAGGGTCTTGCTCTGTCACCCAGGTTGGAGTACAGTGGTGCATTCTCAGCTCACTGTAGCCTCAGCCTCCTGGGCTCAAGCAATCCTCCCAACTCAGCCTCCAAGAAGCTGGGATGACAGGCATGTAGCCACCATGCCCAGCTAATTTTTGTATTTTTTTGTAGAGGGGGGTTTTGCCACATTGCTTAGGCTGGTCTTGAACTCCTGGACTCAAGTGATCTGCCCATCTCAGCCTCCCAAAATGCTAGGATTTACAAGCATGAGCCATCATGCCTGGCCTAAACAAGACACTTTAAAGTATTACCCTTCTAAGCCCAAGAAGTGCACTTGGTTCTATCTTTGCACAGAGGCCATATGGGAAAGCACAGTTTGGCAATCTTGAAAAATATAGTGGAATTTTATTATATATCTTCTAATGGGGGACATCCAGGGATTTTAAATGACACAGACCTTATGGAAACTTTCTATAAATCTATCTAGACATTGTTCCCTCTCTTGAATGTTTCACAACTCACAGTTGCTAAAGAAGAAATTTCATTGCTCTGTCATCTACTGAGGTCCTTTCCCGGCACTATGCTCTTCTCATTCGGCATCTTCTTCCATCTCCACCTCCTACACCCTGTGCTGCAACCACATCATCTGCCTCCAGGCAGAAGTGAGCACTGATTTCCACTCCTTTTCTCACCCTGAAATTACCTGTGGTGTGATACTTTAGAAACCCGACCCCTCTGACAGTGGGAGCACATTTCTCACATCTATTAAAAACTTCAAGAGCCCCACACTTGGCATGTAACACAATATTTCTTAGTCTTTTGTAAAAGATGTTTAGAGAAATATGCATGCTGATATTTCATAAGCCAATACAGACACCTTTTACATTAATAGCCACCAGTGTCTGTTGCTTCTTGGCAAATGGCATGGGAGCTGCTGTGCAGACACTCATTAACAAAACTGTAGAGGCTCTCAACCATCCAAATCTGGCAGAATAAGCTTATGAGTCACTTAATCTAAAGCATTTAACCATCAATGCTCTGAAATTTGGAGAGAAAAAAAATACGGAAAACGACAATAATTTCTGGAGGTTCTGTGTGTGTACGTGTACATTTTGGATACATCAGTGTTCTATGTCCTCCTCCTGACTGAAATATAATAAAAGTTGATTACTTACAATGAAAGTCACTTTACAATACCCCAAGTGTCTCCTATTATTCCTCATAATTTTCCCCATATAAATGTTAGTTTCTTCCCCTTAAAATATCTTTTAAATTTTCAGTGAAATACATTAATTTTGAGACTCTACTTTATGACAGTGTGCTGGGTGCTTTAGCTTTGTATATTTTAGGACACAGGATGAGCCTATAAACTGAAGCAAAAATTCAAAAAGGGATCCTGTATGGGTGATGTAATACTTAAGACCAACTTCTATGATATTTAGTTCTATCCAAACTCAAATTGGCCAAGAACAGATGATTCTGTTTGACGTTTTACATAAAATCGAGAAGCACCAAATATTTGGAAAACAGGACTATTTTAGAATCCACCAATTAATTCTTTTTGTTACTGAGAGCCTCACTGATCAAACATCCAGAAGAATCTCAAATACTGATCAATGAAAAGGAAGACCTTTGTTTTATAAAACCAATGAATACAAACTACAACACAGAAACACCTATTTTAATGGATTTGAATAAGTACATGAAATAACTTTTTCCCTTTAAAATGATATATGCTGCCTAGGTGACCCACGGATTTCTTGAAATTCCTACTATTTAATCAGTCATTCTCAGACACTGTGGTTTCCGTAATGGATAACTATGTCAAAATATTTTGTAATTACTGTTGAAAGACATGAATGATTTAGTCATTATTGCTGATTAAAGAGTCAAAGGAGACACAAAATTATTGGTAAACTTTTAAAAATTATTTTTGAAAAATGGGTTTTGGAAACAATGAAGTCTTCTTCAACTCCATCCTCAAACCTGGCAATGACATTTTCCTCTTCACCATTTTAGTTTCTCAATTATGTTCCCTCAACACTCTGAGCTCTGAGCTACTAAACCAGACCTAAGAATTTTAAAAATGTATGAAATAAAACAAGAGGTTTATTTTTCACTTTAGAGGAAAAGGTAACCCTTGAAGAAAATCAATTTTATACTCAACTTCCTAAAATCTGAGCACAGACAAACGGTAACCTCAGCAAGAAACTCACCCAGAAAGGTAAAGTAACCTGACTCTGATGATACCTCTTACAATATGCCAGCACTTTTTCTCCCTGGAGGACATCTGCCTTCCCCTCCTCTTTACTAGGCAGCACTTGTGAAGGCCAGGATGTGAGATGTGTGTGAGATAATGTATGTGTAAATACAATTGCCTTACATCCTATGGATGAAACATCTTTCTCAATTTAAAAGGTAAAAAGGTGGCATTTTAAAATAACCTAATCCTCCCAAACCAACAAACTTCAGTCTACTTGAGGTTTTTTTTTTTTTTCTTTTTTTTTGTTTTACAATAGCAGTCCCCATATACAAGGTCTGTCCTTGAGCTGATTTACAATAATTAGTTATAGCAGCTCATTAATTCACAAGTGATCCACAAGTTGTCAGTCTAAGCAAAGATAATTTAGATCTAAAAGAGCTGGCAATGTCCACATTAAAGTTAAGATTATTACAACTACAGAAACTTGTCTCCTGCCTGTATGTTCAATGAAACAAGATTATTGGCCTACTCTTGGGGAGCTTTGTGTATTTGATTATATTATAACATTTATTGAGCATCTTTTTTGCTTTCAGGATTAAAAAATTAACAAGATAGTTTCTGACCTCTAAGAGTTCAAATTAATGAAAAGCAAGATTAACCATCCCACACACACACTCACACCCAAATCAGCTTATCCATGCTATCATAGAGGTCACAATAAAACTTAAAAGTCATTGCTTTAAAGTTTCAAGTATGTAAGAGTCCTAACCTCTACTTAATATTCACTCATTTTCTGATTTTCAACTCTAGATGAACATATTACTATATTGTCTCTCCTGTTAGTAGACATTTTTAAAAGCAAAGACATTTTAAGAATCAACAAACATTTGACAGAAATGCTTACATGTGTGGAAAAATTCTATTACATAGAAGGACTCCAAGTTTACATCTTCCTCAGAATTTCTCTCAATGAATTCTCATCCACTCTCATGGATTTTTCTATTACCTACAAACTGATGGCTCTCACTGTTGTATCTTACTCTGGATTTCTCTTCAAAGATTAAGACCCATTTTTCTGACTGCCTGCTAAATCTTCTGACTTCACTCTGCAAGTCTCATAGGATTCAAAAAGCACTCCTGTTCAAACAGAACTCAAAACACGCCCCTCAGATATTAAAACTTGTTTTAAAGCTAGGTAACTAAGAATACTTTGTGCTGGTACAAAAAGCAAAATTAATTTCTTTTTAAGTACAAGAGAAATATATCCAAATATATGGAAGAATTTACAGTAGAATAAATATTACATTTCATATCAATGTGAGAAATACAGATGACTCAATAAATGGTATTGGATAATTGGCTAGCTTTTGAGGAATGGAATGAGATGGAGTCCCAAAAAGTTTCAAAATAACTTTCCAGATAGATAAAAAAGATTACCTGTAAAAATGAAATCATAAAGGAATACAAATGAATGTGCTGAAAATAATGAGATAAAGAAAATTTTAAAACATGGTAAAAATTATATAAGAAAAGATTAATATCAACTTGAAAACTTAAAACTTCAACAATTTATGAACAGTATCAGAGCATACAACCTACAGAATGGGAGAAGATACTCGCAAATTATGCATCCAACAAAGGCCTAATATCCAAAATCCATAGGAAACTTCAACAAGTCGACAAGCAAAAACAAATAACCCCATTAAAAAAATGGGCAAAGGACATGAACAGACACTTCTCAAAAGAAGACATACGAGCAGCCAACAAGCATGAAAACCGGCCAGCATCATGAATCATCAGAGAAATGCAAATCAAAACCACAATGAAACATCAACACCAGTCAGAATTGTAATTATTAATAAGTTAGAAAAACAACAGATGTTGGTGAGGCTTCAGAGAAAAGGGAATGCTTATACACTGTTGGTGAAAATGTAAATTAGTTCAGCCACTGTGAAAAGCAGTCTGGAGATTTTTCAAAGAACTTAAAACAGGGCTATCATCAACCCAGCAATCCCATTACTGGTTATATAACCAAAAGAAAATAAATCATTCTACCAGAAAGCCACATGCACTCGTATATTCAATACTATGCTATTCACAACAGTAAAGACACAGAATTAACCCAGGTGACCATCAGTGGTGGATTGGATAGAGAAAATATGGGACCCATCTACCATAGAACACAACACAGTCATAAAAAATAAAATAAAATGCTGTCTTTTGCAGCAACATGGATGAAGCTGAAGGCCATAATCCTAAGCGAATTAATGCAGAAACAGAAAACCCATGTTCTCATTTACAAGTGGGAGTGAAACATTGAGCACACATGGATATAAATATGGGAACAATAGATACTGTAGACTACTAGATGGGGAAGGGAAGGGAGCAGGTTAAAAACTACCTATTGGGTACTATGTTCACTACCTGTGTGACAGGATTCATACTCCTGAGCATCACACAATATTTCCATGTAACAAACCTTTACATGTACTCCCTATATCTAAAACAAAAGTTGCACTTTTTAAAAACAAAGAAAAATATCACAAAAAATAGATTATCAAGAAATATCACTCATGAATACAGAAAGAAATTACAGTTAAAAAAATGAAGAGATTCAAACTATAAATGAAAAGCTGGAAGTATATTTTCAACATATCTGATAGCAATTGATATGATAAAGTAATAATTTCCCTAATATGTAATTAACTTGTAAATTAATCAAAATGTCAAAAGTACGTAAATAAGTAGTTTAAAGAGAAAAAAACAGTACCAATATCCACTAAACATGAAATTGTCAATGTTATTCATATTTATAGAAAAACAAATGAAAACAAGAGGAACAATTTTTACCCATCATATGGCAAAGAGTATGAAGTTGTACACAGTGTTACCAAGGATATAGAAAATAGACACTCTCATACACTTTTAGTCAGAGAATAAAATTGGTAAACTCTTTTATAGAGCAATCTGGCAATATCTATACAAACATGCAGACACTTTTTCTCAGCACCTTCACTTACAGGAATTCATTATGCAGAAGTAAATACATCTGTGAAATAATGTGTAAGTATAAAGATCACAGCATAACATGTAATGACAAAAATAGAAACTAAATATTTTTAATAGAGAATTGTTCTTAAATTACAGTCTATGAAACAGAATAACCTGTGGTTGATAATAATAGATAACTCTCTATGTGCCAATGTGGAAAAAAACTTATGGTCATACTTATATACGCATGAAAATGTTTTCAAATTGTAATAATGATTTCTTCCAAGAAAAGCATAAAAAACAGAAAATTTTTGCCTCTGTCAGTCCCACTTCCTATTGCCTTTCTCACATTTATGCATTATATTTATAATCCAAAATAAAACTCATTGATGATATCAGCAAGCTAGCAGAGTAAGAATACCAGTCTTTGTCCT
The DNA here is from genome assembly GCF_008728515.1 of Papio anubis. Taxonomy (NCBI): domain Eukaryota; kingdom Metazoa; phylum Chordata; class Mammalia; order Primates; family Cercopithecidae; genus Papio; species Papio anubis. Next base: position 16,437,494 of record NC_044983.1, read on the forward strand.
TAAAAACAAACAAACAAACAAAAAAACCACCACAACATCAATTAGACAATTATCCATGAAAGAAATGGGCCATGGCAGGGTTTAAGAGTCCAATTAAGGGAAGATGTCAGCAAAATGGTGGAATAGAAGATCCCCTGGCATCACTCACCCGACAAAAGTATAATTAGAAACTATTCAAAGACAAGAGAACCATCCTGAATTTACCAGAATTCAGGGAAAAATGAAGAAACACCCTAGGCCCACAGAATCAAAAGAAATCATAACTGGTAAGAGTAAGAGTCATTTTAGACTGTGCCACCCTCTCCCCCAAGCCAGCATAATGCCACTCACAGAAAATTTTCCTCAGTCCACAGCTGCTGAATGAGAGGAGAGAATTGGAGGTGGATATCCAATCTCCCCACAGATCTGGGAATCTCTGTGGGAAACTCACTTTGATCCTGCCCTGCAAGAACCAGTAGGTGTGCCAAGAGGAGTGAACCTCCTGAGATGAGTTGAGGCCAAAGTGCAGGGCACTGATTGCAGCAACTTGGTAGACCTTCTATGTTCGGATCAGTGGTAATGCCATACTAAAGAGATTGGCCAGCACCGTTGCACTGCAGGGGGCACAATTCATGGGAAGGCCCCAATCCCTAGTCCTATTTCCCATAAATCCCAGGTGCTTGGCTGAAGACATTCACTGGCCTGAACAACTAAAAGGATGGCATGAGAGTTCTGGTGCTCACTGTAAGTTTTCACCAGACTGGGAAACAAAGGCAGGGCTGCGATTTAAGTGTAGCATTTAAGTTCCAGTGTTCACTCTAAGACCTTCCCAAATCAGGAAATAATGGTAGGGCAGAAAGGTAGTTCCAGTGCGGTGTTCCGGTTCTGGTATGCACTATAAGCTCTTCTCAGAACAGGAACAACAACAAGCTAGAAATTAAGATTTGATACTAATTAGTAAAGATCTAACAGAACCAAAGAACACCTGCAATAGCTGAAGAGGCGGCTGCCTCCTTAAATGCACAGGCATTACTGTAAAGGTGCAATGATTGTAAAAACTCAGGGAAATATAACTCCAACTAAAGAAACTAACAAAAGGTCTAGAAAAATTAAAAATCTATCATATGTCTGAAAATAATTTAGATTAACCCTTTTAAAGATATGCAGGGAATCACAATAAAATATGAATAGAAAATTAGATATAATTTGGAAAATAATCCAGGAACAAAATTAGAAATTTTAAAATGAAATAGAAACAATTTTGAAATCCAAATAGAAATCCTAGAAATAAAGAATACAATAATCAAACTTGAAAAACTCATGAGAAAACATCAACAGATTTGCTCAAAGGAAAGAATCAATGAGGTTAAAGATAGAACATATGCAATTACTCAATCAGAGGATCAAAGAGTAAAAAAGAATAAAAAAGGGTGAAGAAGGCCTATGAGAATTATGGACCACCATCAAGCAAACAAACCTTCACATAACAGGAATTTTCAAAGGTGATGAGAGAGAAAAATGTCCATAAAGGACACTTATAGAAATAATGGCTGAAAATTTCCCAAATCTAAAGAAAGACTATACTGTATTCATGTAGAGGAAGCTGAGTGGTCACAAATAAAATTCAATCCAAAGAGGATTTTCCCAAGGCACATTACAATCAAACTGTTAAAACTCAAATACAAATAAGAAAAACTCAAACCATCAAGAAGAAACATATCACATTCAGCAGAGCCCAAGTATGGCTTTCAGTGGATTTATCAGTAGAAACCCTGCGGGACAAGAGAGAGAATGGTATAATACATTCAAAGTGCTGAAGAGAAAAAACTGTCAATCAAGAAGACTCTATCTGGTAAAGCTTCCCATCAAACATGAAGGAAAGATAAAGATTTTTCCAGTCAATCAAAAGCTGAAAGAATTCATCACACCAAACCTGTCTTACAAGAAATGCTAAAGGGAGTTCTTCAGTCGGGAAGAAAAGGATGCTAATGGGTATATGTATAAAACTCACTGGCAAAAGAAAGAATACAGACAAATTAAGACTACTGTAATACTGTAATTGTGGGAAGTAAACCATTTATATCTCAAGTAGGAAAACTAAAAGATAAAACTGGCTGGGTGCAGTTGCTCACACCTGTAATCCCAACACTCTGAGAGGCTGAGGCAGGCAGATCACCTGAGGTTGACTTCAAGACCAGCCTGGTCAACATGGCAAAACACCATATCTACAAAAAATGTTCAAAATTAGCCAGGTGTGGTGCCATGCACCTGTAATCCCAGCTACTTGGGAGGTTGAGGCAGGAGAAACACTTGAACCTGGGAGGCAAAGGTTGCAGTGAGCTGAGATTGCGCCATGCATTGCAACCTGGGTGACAGATTGAGACTTCCATCTCAAAAAAATAATTTTTTTTTAAAGGCAAAACTATCAAAAAGAACAGTAACTACAACAATTGATTAAGGGATAGGCAATATAAAAATATTAAAGTGTATTTGCTACTTTTTTTTGTGGTCAAAATTAAGTTGTTATATATCCCTTAGAATTATTACGCGTAATGTTATTTTTAATAGTTTTGTCTTTTAAACTTTATTCAAGTATTTTATCCTTTTCCCCAGCATACAGAAAGCTCTTAAAATGGTAGTTATTATTAATATCAGGTGTTATTTTATATCTATTTTATATTATGCACACATATATTTAGGTCACTTATGTAATGGACATCAAAGTCACAGATCTACAGTAATGATAGATTAAATTTGGTGCCACTCAATCATTTCTATCACATCTCACTATGTTTCTAGATTTCTTCTAAGATTTCCCACCAGCCAAAGGCTCTGTGTATGAGTTTGAAGAAGTATATTCAATCTTGCTCATTATTTAAAAAATACAAACCATGTGTCACTTTTATAGATCCTAATTATATCCCACTGGTGAAGAGTCACTGTTCTACATCATGTGATCACATAGCTCAACTCTACTCTGTAACAGATGAGGAAATTGAGGCCCAGGGAGATTAAGTGGCTCATCTAAAGTTGCAGGGCTACTTTTATTATATTTCTTTTATCAGAACTTATATAGTGTGTTTATTTTTTAAAATTGTAAGTCAAGCAGTATTGACATTAATAGCAATTTTATTTTATTTGAGACAGAATCTTGCCCTGTTGCCCAGACTGAAGTGCAGAAGCTTACTGCAGCCTCGACCTCCTGGGTTCAAGTGATCCTCCCACTTAAGCCTCCCAAGTAGCTGGGACTACAGGCATGTACCATCATGCCTAGTTAATTTTTTGTATTTTTTGTGGAGACAGGGTTTCATCATGTTGCCCAGGCTAGTCTTGAACTTCTGGGCTCAAGCGATCTTTCTGCCTCAGCCTCTCAAAGTGCTGGGATTATAGGCATGAGAAACCACATCGAGCCCAATAGTAATTTTAATAATAAGGAGTTTTTAATTATAGAAACATGAAATTGTAGCCTGATACATTTTTCTGTAATGCAAAGAAATAAATGGCAAAATAGTTAAAGAAGCATTCTTACTTTATTGAATACAGGGCCAGACTTTAGAAATCTATTTTGTCTTGGCAATACCTTCAATTAATAATTAGTTCATCAAACATATTCTAGAGGCTATCAGGGTACTTTCATTCTTCTTCCCAAGGACAGAGAAGGGCTCTGAGGATCTTCCTGAGGTGTCTGGGGTCACCTTTACCTCAGATGAAACATTTGAGTCAGCAGCCAAAGAAGTTAAACACAATGAAGATGGCAAGCAGAAACCATGGAAACTTAGCTTGCTTTCTGTCAAATTATGTGAATCATATTTCATTAAACGACGTTTTACAAAATAGCCCACCTGTTTACTCTGGCTTTTTTAATTCCACAAATCCACATATTCTCTTGATTAGAAAAACAGAAAACACTTCCTTGCTAAAAGGCCAGAGAGGAGGAAAGACTATCAATGTTTATCCTCTGAAACTTTTTCCCTGGATTATACTTTTTCCTGGGAAACAAATACGTTATTTATATGTTATATGCATAAATATATTTTTACACACACACACAGCACAGAGAATGGCTTCTGTCTCATATATAAATAAAGAAAAAAGTCCTCAGGGTGATGTCAGCAACAAAATGGTGGAATAGAAGGCTCTGGACTACTCTCCTCCCACAGACACACTGAGTAGACACCTACACACACATCAGTTCTCTCCAAGAGAAAGCCAAACTCTAGTTAAAAGACTCCTACACATTGGATGACTGAGAAAATATCCACATCAAAACGAGTGGAAAAAATGAAGAAAAACTTGAACACTAACCCCATCCTGAGCAGTGCCTTACAACCTAGAAAGAATCCCCAATTCCTAGCTTCTTCCTGAAGGGTTAAGGGTTTGTACGACACACATAGTGCCCCAATTTTACAGTCCCTGCCAGAGAACCTGGTTATTAAACCACCTTGCTTGAGGAACATCAGGGACAGAGTATCAGAAGATTTACTGAAGAGCAAACGGGGTTTTAAAACATGTGAGCACTTCCAGCAACCACAGTGACTAGGATCAGGGCAGCTTCCAACCTAACCCCTGGAAAGAGTTTGGTTTCACACTTTTCCAGCAGCTATCTGTGGCTCTGGTTCCTAAGAAGCCAGTATCTGGAAGCTTACACAGCAAACAGAAACGAAAGCTTCTTCAGCCTAAATGGGAGTGACGGCACTCCTTGAGTCTTCTTCTCTTACTTGCTCCGGCAATAAATCCCTTACAATCTCCCATTGTAAGGACGCTGAGGACATCTCCATGGCTAAAAGGAAAAGCGAGCGCATCGTGAGCTTTCTTCCTTGGTTTGTTTCAGCGATTACTTCAGAAGTATCTCCCTGCAAGGAGGATGTGAGATTTCTACTTGCTTGAATAGGAGAGTGGGCACTCAATGCACTTTCTTCCTCTGCTTGCTTCATGATAATTTCAGCCATGCAATCTCTCCCTGTTGGAGGCCTCTTCCAACAAGAACAGAAGAGAATGCACTCCATGCCTTCTTCCTCAACTTGCTCAAGACATAAATTTCTGAAATCTCTCCACAGAAGGAGCTTGGGAAACCCCTCTGTGCCTGAAAATGAAAGTAGGAACTCCCGTAACTTATTTTCCAGTTTGCCTCAGTGATAACTCGAGAACAGAAGTCTCCCTCTGCAAGAAGGTCATGAGACTTCTTTTTGCTGAAGAAAGAGAGCAGGCAATTTCCAAATTGGTTAAAAAAATGGATTTTTAATGTTTACACCACAAAAAATTAAGTTGATGTTCACTTTGTTGCTAAAGCGTTTCAATGGAATCAACTGAGAAAGCCTAGTAAAACACAAAGAATGACAACCATAACAGAGTAGAAACTCAACACAAGGCAGTTCTTACTTCAGCATGTGGGCATGGTATAGCCTAAAATTAAATTACTCCTTGTGAGATGTAGAACACACATTTTACTAATCACAGTGGATCCACTTTGCTTAAACTGAAAAAAATTTGAAAATACAAATGGAAAATATGAGTTAGAGCCAGGTAGGATGATTTTAAAGCCTGGACAGTAAGATCTAAGATGAAAAGCTGAGAGAAGACTAAAGCAGTATTTTAGGACTAAATGTAAGTGCTAGCATATACTGTTGAAATATACTTCTGTGGGCCGGGCGCGGTGGCTCACACCTGTAATCCCAGCACTTTGGGAGGCTGAGGTGGGGGGATCACAAAGTCAGGAGATCGAGATCATCCTGGCTAACACAGTGAAACCCCGTCTCTACTAAAAATACAATAACTTAGCCAGGCACAGTGGCGGCGCCTGTAGTCCCAGCTACTCAGGAGGCTGAGGCAGGAGAATGGCATGAACCCGGGAGGTGGAGCTTGCAGTGAGCCGAGATCGCGCCACTGCACTCCAGCCTGGGTGACAGCACGAGACTCCATCTCAAAAAAAAAAAAAAAAAGAAAAAAAGAAAAAGAAAAAGAAATATACTTCTGTGTAGTATAAAAGGTATTTTCTACTTCTCAACATATAGCAATTCTTTTTTTATTATTCATTTGTTTTTTGTTTTTTCTTTTAGATATGGGTGCCACATTGCCCAGGCTGGACTCAAACTCCTGGCCTCAAGCGATCCTCCTGCCTCAGCCTTCCAAGATACCTAAGATACATTCCAGGGACTATAGCAACTGACCATCATGACCAGCCTGGCAATCCTTAATAACATATGTTTCTCATGTTCATAATAGTAAATTACCCTTGCTTTTGGACAGGAGATTTTCTGTGCTCAATGTGCTCAATGGGTTCTACAATATAAGTTGTAAATGTGACAAATGTTTTTTCCTATATTGTGCTTTTGAGAGCCATTTTGACTCTCACTTGGCTGAAAAAAGATATGTAAGTCAACAAGATGGCAGGTTAGAAAGCCCTGGGCCCTCCTTCCCTTTATGGGTATACCAATTCAGCAATACATGGATACATTTTCATTGTGAGAACTACAGAAACTAGTTTAGAAACTACCACACCCTGGGAGAATGGAAAAACAGCCACACAGAAGCTGGTAAATAAAATTTGAGACACTCTCTCATAATCCACCCCAGCACAATGCTATGTTATTGTTAATACAACCTATATATTAGGCTATGTTATTGGGAGAAAACCCTAGCCTGATGCTTCTACCTGGGGAGGAAAATAGTGGAGCCATTTACCCAACCTTTCAATTTTTCCTGGGGCTGTCCAAGGAATGGGCTGCTGTCTCACCTGTCTTGGAGCACTGACGGGACACAGCATATGCTCAACGCCTAGGGAAGAGTGAAAACAGAAGGCAGTTCAAGCTAGCACAAAAGCACTCACCATAACCCCTCCTCCTGGTTCAGCCAGAGCAAGTGGATTACAAATACTAAATTTTAGCATTTCCCTAGGAAGGAAAAAAGGTGAACTGTATGTCCAACTTTCCAGTTTTTCAAAGAGCTACAGAGGGAGTTTTTGTCTTCGTTATGCCTGTCTTGGAGCGATGATGGTACACAGCACACTCTTGAGATCTGGGAGCTGCTAAAAGTAAAGACTGTGGATTGGATTACCACAAATATTTGAGAGGTCTTCACATTCTCTGGCTGAGCTGATTAATAAGGGTCTTCTGTGTAAGTTCAGTCTATGACAACTCAGAAAGATGGTCATTTTCTCTAATTCAAAGACACCAATACAAAAATTCAAGAACAATGAAGAAATAAGGAATTATATTCCAAATGAAAGAACAAGATAAATCTCCACAAACTGACCTTAATGAAACAGAAATATATAATTACCTAACAATTCAAAATAATCATAAAGATGTTCAAAGAGGTCAGAACAATATATGAATAAAGTGAGATTTTAATAGAGACAGAATTTATTTTAAAAGAACCTAACAGAAATCTTGAAGCTTAAGAATACACTAACTGAATCAAAAAATTTACTAGAGGGGATTAACAACAAACTAGAGAGAGTAGAAGAAAGAATCAGCAAACTTAATGACAAGTCCCTGGAAATTCTCCAGTCAGAAGAGCAAAATAATATTAAAAAAAGGAATGATGATAGCTTATGGGACTTATAAGATACCCTCAAGCAAGCCAACATACACATTATGGAAATCCTGGAGGAGAAGAGCAAGAGAAAAGGCTGGAGAGCTTATACAAACAAATAATGGCTGAAAACTTTCCAAATCAAGAGAAGGAAATGGACATCCATCTTTGGAAGGTTCAACAAGTTCCAAGTAAGATAAACCCAAGGAATTCTGTTCTGAGACCCATTATAATTAAATTTTCAAAAGTCAAGAGAACACTTTGAAATTATCAAGAGAGCAGTGACATGTCACGTGCAAGGGAATCTCCATAAGATGATTAGCAGATTTCGTAGCAGAAATCTTACAGGCCAAAAGGGATCAATGTGATATATTCAAAATGCTAAAAGAAAAGAACTGCCAAACAAGAATAATATGCCCAGGAGAAACATCCTTCAAAAATGAAAGATAGATAAATACTTCCCAGATAAAGGCTGAGACAGGTCATTACAACTAGACTTGCCCCTGGAAAAATACAGAGAGAATTATTTAAGTTGAAATTAAAAGATGCTAACAGCAATATGAAAGCATATGAAAGTACAAACCTCACCGGTAATGGTAAATATGTACGCAAATACAGAACACTGTAATACTGTAATAATGGTGGGTAAATCACTTTTAATTATACTATAAGAATTAAAAGAGAAAAGTATTAAAATAATTATAACACAAAACATGTTAATATAAAACATAAAAATGTGTAAACTGTGACATTAACAAAGTGGGTGGGAGAGAAGTAAAAGTGTTAAGTTTTGTACGCTATTGAAGATAAGTTATCTGCCTAAAATAGACTATTACAACTATAAGATATTTTATGTAAACCTCATAGTAACCACAAAGAAAATACAAAAGAGGCTACACAAAAGAAATAAAACACCAAGGAAGAAAATAGGAAATGAACAGAAAAACAAAAGAACTACAGTCAGACAGAAAATAATTATCAAAATGACAACAGTAAATTCTTCTCTATAAATAATTACTTTAAAAGCAAATAAATTACATTCTCCAATAAAAAGATATAGAGTGGTTGATGGATTTTTAAAAAGCGAAATCTAACTATATGCTGTCTACAAGAAACTCACTTTATATTTAAGACACCCAAGCTGAAAATGAAGGGATGGAAAAAGACATTTTATGCAAATGGTAACCAAAGGAGAGCAGGAGTGGTTATGCTTACATTCCACAAAATAGACATCATCGAAAACTCTCATGAGAGACAAAAAAGGACATTATATAACGATAAAAGTGTCAACAGAAAAATGCAACACTAAATATATATGCATAAAGCATCAGAACACCTAATACATAAAGCAAATATTGACAGGACTAAAGGTAGAAATGGAGTGCAATACCCCACTTTCAATAACAGATCAAAGATTCAGATAGAAAATCAGTAAGGAAACAGTAGACTTGAGTAACACTACAGACTAAATGGACATATGACATTTACAGAATATTCTACCCAATGGCAGGAGAACACATGTGCTTGTCAAATTCATGGAATACTCTCCAAGATAGATCACATTAGGTCACAAACAAGCCTTAACAAATTTAAGAGGATTGAAATTATACCAAGTATCTTTTCTGACCACAACAGAATAAAAGTAGAAATTAGTAGCAGAAACAGCCTGGACATTTTGCAATACGTGAATATGAATCAACATTCTTGATTGAGTCAAAGAAAAAAATAAAAAGAGAAATTAGAAAATATCTTGAGGCAAATGAAAAGGAAGAAACATTTCAAAACTTACAGTATGCAGCAAAAGTAGTGCTAAGAGGGAAGTTCATAGTGATAAACACTTGCATTGAAAAAATATGTTATATATAATATAATGTAATGTAATATATAATTACATTATATATTAGAATATTGATATGGTTTTGCTGTATCACCACTCAAATCTCATCTTGAATTGTAGTTCCCGTAATCCCCACATGTTGTGCGAGGGCCCCGGTGGAAGGTAATGGAATCATGAAGGCAGTTGCCTCCATGCTGTTCTCATGATAGTGAGTTCTCATGAGATCTGATGATTTTATAAGGGGTTTTCCCCACTTTGCTCTACACTTCTCCTCACTGCCACCATGTGAAGAAGGACATATTTGCCTCCCCTTCCATCATGATTGTAAGTTTTCTGAGGTCTCTCCAACGCTTGGAACTGTGAGTCAATTAAATATGGTTCCTTTAAAAATTACCCACTCTTGGGTATTGCTTCATAGCAGTGTAAGAATGGACTAACACAAATATATAAAACATAATATATAATATAATAATGTATATTTTATATAACTCCATATTTATAGTTATATATTTATTTTATACATATATATGCACAACTTAACTTTGTACTTCAACAGAATAGAAAAAGAACAAACTAAGCCCAAAATTGCCATAAGGAAAAAAATAATAAAGACTAGAGCACAGTTCAAATACATATAGAATAAAAAAATAGAAAAAAATTCAACCAAAGGGTCGTTTTTTACAAAAACAACCAAAATTGACAAACCTTTAACTAGACTGAGATTAAAAGGAGAGAAGACTTAAATAAATAATATCAGAAATGAAGAAGGTATTGCAACCACTGACACAGAAATAAAAAGGTTCATAAGATCATAATAAACAATTATACACCAACAAATTGAATAATTTAGAATAAATAAATTACTAGAAACAGACAACCTACCAAGACTGAATCATAAAGAAACAGAAAATCTAAACAGACTTATGACTCATGAGGATATTGAATCAATATCCAAAAATCTTCTAGCAAAGAAAAGCCCAGGCTCAGAGCTACACAGGTGAATCTGCTAAACACTTGAGAATTAATGCCAAGTCTTTCTAATTTTTCCCAAAAAAATGAAGAGGGAACATTTCCAAACACATTTTATGAAGCCAGCACTACTCTGATAGCTTAGACAAAGACACTGCAAAAACAGAAAACTGGCTGGGCGCAGTGGCTCACGCCTGTAATCCCAGCACTTTGGGAGGCCAAGGCAGGCAGATCATGAAGTCAGGATATCGAGACCATCCTGGTCAACATGGTGAAACCCCATCTCTATTAAAAATACAAAAAAATTAGCCAGGCATGAGGGCAGGTGCCTGTAAGCCCAGCTACTCGGGAGGCTGAGGCACAAGAATAGCTTGAACCTAGGAGGCAGAGGTTGCAGTGAGCCAAGATTGTGCCACTGTACTCCAGCCTGGTGACAAAGCGAGACTCCATCTCAAAATAAACAAACAAATAGAAAACTATAGGCCAATATCACTGATAAATGCAAAAAGCTCTGAGGATACAAATATCCTCAACAAAATATTAGCAAACCAAATTTAACATCACATTAAAGGGATCGTACACAATGACCAAGTGCAATTCATCTAAGGGACACAAGGATAGTTCAACATATGAAAAGCAATTAATATAATACTCTACATGAACAGAATGAAGGGTAAAAATGTACAATTACCTCATTATGCAGAAAAGGCATCTGACAAAATTCAACAACCTATCATCATAAACCTCTCAACAAATTAGGTAAAAAAGAAATGTACACAATAAGGGGAATGTATATGACAACCCAACAGCTTAAAAATGGAAACTTTTTCCTCTAAAGTGTAAAAAGAACAAGACAAGGATGCTGTCTTAGTTCATCTTGCACTGCTCTAACAGAATGCCACAGACTGGGTATAATAAACAGAAGTTTATTTTCTTACAGTTCTGGAGGCTGAGAAGGCCAAGATCAAGGCACCAACTTCTGGCAAAGCCCTTCTTCCTGTCCCATCACATGCTGTCACCACAGAAAGCAAAAGGGCAAAGAGGAATCCTGTGTCTTCACATGGCAAAAAAGTGGAAGACAGCAAACTCACCTCTAAAGGCCCTTTAATTTTGGCATTAATCCATTTCTGAGGGCAGAGCCCTGATGACCTAAATACCTGTTAAAAATACCACCTCTTAATACTATTACAATGACAATTAAACTTCAGCATGAGTTTTGGAGAGCACAAACATTCAAACCATAGGATATGTTCATCATCACCATTTCTATGTCCGTCATACTGGAATTTCTAGCCAGAACAATTAGGCAAGTAAAAGAAATACAAGGCATCCAAGTTGGAAAGAAAGATTTAAAATTATCTCTGTTTGCAGATGCATGATCTGACATATAAAAACCCCTAAATGTTACACAACAAATTATATAACTAATAAATTAATTTAGTAAAAGGGCAGGATACAAAAAAAAGTCAGATTAACATAAAAAATACAAAAATCAGATGCTACAACAAGAAGGAACTATACAAAAGGGAAATTAAGAAAAGACTGCATCTACAATAGCATCAAAAAGAATAAAATGGTTGGTAATTAACTAAGGAGGTGAAAGACTTTTACACTGAAAGTTAATAAATATTGCTGGAAGAAATGAAAGAAGTCACAAATAAATGGAAAGAAATCCTATGTTAATGGACTGACACATTAATATTGTTAAGATTCAATACTACCGGATATGCTTTGGATGTGTGTCCCTTCCAAATCTCACGTTGAAATGTGATCTCCATTGTTGGAAGTGGGGCCTAGTGGGAGGTATTGGATCATGGGGGTGGAATGGCTTAACACTATCCCCTTGGTGATGAGCGAGTTCCCGCTCAGCTAGCTCACATGAGATCTGGTTGTTTAAAAGAGTCTGGGACCTCCCCCTTCTCTCTCCTGCCATGTGACATCCTGGCCCCACTTTGCCTTCCACCATGAATGGAAGTTTCCTCAGGCCCTCAGAAGCAGATGCTGGTACCATGCTTTGTGTACAGCCTGCAGAACTATGAGCCAAAATAAACCTTTTCTCTTTATAAATTACGCAGTCTTAGGTATTCCTTTATAGCAACACAAAGGGTCTAACACATTCCCCAAAGCAATCTACAGATCCAATGCAATCCCTATCAAAGTCACACTGACTTTTTCATTGCAGAAATAGAAAAATTCATCCTAAGATTCATACAGAATCACAAAGGACCCAAAGTAGCCAAAACAATCTTGAGAAAGAAGAAAATAGATGCTGGAGGGCTTACACTTCCTGATTTAAAAATATATTACATGCCTATGTAAATATGGAAAAGAATAAATATCCCCGAAATAAACCCCTACATATATGGTCAACTAATATTTGACAAGGGTGCCAAGAATACACAATGGGGAAAGGACACTCCCTTAAACAAATGATGTGGGCAAAGTGGATAGCTACATTCAAAATAATAAAATTGTTCCTTTATCTTACATCATACACAAAAATCAACTCAAAATGGCTTAAAGACTTAAATGTAAGGTTTGAAACTGTAGAACTCTAGAAGAAAACATATGGGGAAAGATTCGTAACATTGGTTTTGGGGATGACTTATAGGATATGATACCAAAAGCACACGCAATGAAAGAAAAAATCAGTCGGACCACATCAAAAAGGTTCTACACGTCACATGAAAGAATTAGAGTTGAAAATACAACTTGTGGAATAGAAGATATTTGCAAACAATATACCTGATAATATCCAAAATATGTAAGGAACAACTACAACTCAATAGCCAAAAATCTAATTTTAAAATGTCAAAAAGGCTTGAATAGATATTACCTCAAAGAATATATAAAAATAGCCACAGATATATGAAAAAATGCTCAACATCACTAATCATCAGGGAAATGCAAATCAAGGTCACAATGAAATACCAACTCATGCCTGTTAGGATGGCGATAATAAAAAGAAACAAAATACAATAAGTGTGGGCAAGGATGCAGAGAAACTGGAACACTTCCACATTGTTAGTTCAAATGTAAAATGGTGCAGCCAGTATGGAAAACAGCACAGAAAATCATTAAAAAGTTAAAAATACAATTACAATATGATTTAGCAATCCTACTTCTGGGTATTTTTCCAAAAGAATTGAAATCAAAATCTGGAAGAGACATTCTTACTCCTATGTTCATTGCAGCATTGTTAACTGGAGTCAACCTAAATATTCATTGTTGAATAATGGATAAATAAAACGTGGTATGCAAACACAATTGAATATTATTAAGCCATAAAAAATAAGAGTTCCTACCACATGTGACAACATGCATAAACTTAAAGTATATTATGCTAAGTGAAGTAAGCCAGACATGGAAGGGCAAAGCCACATGATTCTAATTATACGAATATTTAAAATAATCAAACTCATAAAAAGCAGAGAGTAGAATGGTGATTGCTATGGGCAGGGGGACGCCGGCTATGTAGACTTGTTATTCGGCTGGTATAAAGTTTTAGTTATGCAAGATGAATACATTCTACAAATCTGCTATTTAGTATCATGCCTATAGTTAAAAATACTGTATTGAACACTTCAAAATTTGTTAAGACGACAGATTTCATGTTACGTGTTCTTCCACAATGTTTTTTTTTTTTTAAGTTATGTGAGTTACAGTACTGTATCTTGCAGGTGAAAAATAAAAGAAGAGATCTCAGTATGTTAAAGCTCAACTTTTATAGCATATTGAAGGTCCCTCGAAGAAATGGTCAAAAAAAAAAAAAAAAAGAAGAAGAAGAAGAAGAAAAAGAAAAAAAGAAAAGAAAAAATTCAGCAGGAAAGAGAGACTTGTTGAAGTCTTTTAATAATATGAAGGTCATCATGAACTTTGGCTGTAGTCTGGGAGCAATAACTCCCAGTAAATTAACAAAAGATAATTAGATGAAAATGAGCCAGAGGCATGCTGTAATTCAGAGACTTTTGAAGTGCCCTGAAGGGACTTTATTATGTGCAAGTCCAGGAATCAGAGGCCATCTGGAGCACAATGAAAGGTCTATGGGATATGGGCTGATCATATCATTTGCTGCAGCGACTTATTCAAAATAAAAGTATGAACATGCCAATCCTCACCAGAACTTAAAACTCAATAGATTCCCATTGCACCTAGAAAAAAGGCTAACGCCTCCCCTGACTCTGAGGTCCCATATGATTTTGATTTTTCCCCCTTCAGCCAAGATCTCAGCAGCATAGCCATGCTGGCCTCTTTTCAATCTCTCATTAGGACTTGTTTCATTGATCACAGGGTATTTGCTTATCCTGTCCTCTGAGTGAACAGCATTTTCCAACTTTCCTATACGACTTGCAAACTTCATCTCAAAACACCAGAAACACATTCCCTGAGTTCCCTTCCTAAAATTAGGCCAGATTCCTTGTTTTCAGCTCTCATGTCACTCTGGACCTCTCATTTTAAGTTTCTGTATTGCTTATCATACTTGAAATATTTTATTTTCTGTGTGATGACTTTATTAGAACCATCTTACCTTCTTGATGGTAAACTCCATGAAAGCAAAGACTGTCAGCTTTTATACATTATTGAAGATTTATTGTTGACTGTTTGGCTACACTACTATGGGTTTAATATGGTCCTAAACACATCAATAAATATTGGCTTTTATTAGGTATTTCTGTAATTTTTTAAAAGGAGTTTATTTTTTAAGTCATCTAGACAGCTTTATCAAAGCTTAGATCCCTAGGCCTTATCATAAGACATAATAATTCCATTGGTTTTAGTGTTGCCTGGGCAGCTAAATTTTGTTAAAGGACTGAAAATGATTCCAATGTCATGAAAGTGTGAGGATCATTGAGCCAAATGGAAAGGTAAATATAAGTAAATATTTGTGCACTATCAGGAAAGCAATGGACTTTCTAAATATGACACTAAAGACAAGAATTGCAGAAGAAAGACGGATTGACTTGACTATGTAAAATAATAGCCTTTCATATTAAATTTTTAAAGAAAAATATTAAAAGGTAAATAAAAATCTGTGAAAGTGTTTGCAACATATATGTTGATAGATTTTTATTCTTTATAAAGATCTTTTAGAGGAGGCAAAGCAAAATGAACCAATAGAGCCCTCCAAGATAGTCCCCACAGGAACACCAAATTGAAAAACTATCCATGCAAAAAAGCACCTGTACAAGGTTAAAAAATCAGGTGAGACATCACAGTAACTGCTTTTAGTATAATAACAAGAAAAGACACACTGAAGAAGATAGAAAGTCTTTCATTGCCTACACTGCTGTTCCTCAACCCCAGGCAGGGCAGCATGAAGAGAGGACTTGTGTGCAGGTGGAGGGGAGAGGGACATGAGCATGAGACTTAGCTCTGGAATTCAGTGCAGGCTCCACCACAGTGGAACACAGCACCTGCCAGAACACTGCAGCCTTTGATTCCAGGCCAGTTCCCACTGAGAGTGCATTTAAAACCTGCCCTGAGGCAGAGGAGAATCTGTTCCCCTCTTGGGGGTATCTCAAGTCCCAGACTGCTTCATCATTGACTGACTAAAGTAGTCTCAGGGACCCAAATACATTTCAATGGCAGCCAGCCACGTCGAACAAATGGGGTACTTGGGAAAGCCCTGGTGCTGCACTGGTTTAGGAGGTTGTAAATTCAGGGTGTGACCCAGTACAACACTAGCTATAGCAGCCACAAGGGTGCCCAGGTCACCACACCCTCGGCTCCAGAAAGTGCAGCAGAGAGACCCCTTCTGCTTGGGGGAAGGAGAGGAAAGGGTACAGGGGCCTTGCAACCTAGCGCCAGCCCTGCTCCAGTAAAACACAGAACAAAGCAGAATCCTGAAGCATCAGATTCCAGACCGTTACTCCCACATGGCACTTCCAGATCCACTCCAGATCTAGAGATAGGAAATATGACAAAGATATAAATTGAGACAACACAAAATCAAAAAGTGGGAGGATAAAGTATACAGTTATTTAGTTTTTGTTTTGTCTTCTTTTCTTTCCTTTATAATCAAAGCCAAGGTGTTATAAATTTAAAATGATTTGTAACTATAAGATGGTTCTTTATAAGCCTTATGGTAACAGAACGCAAAAACCTAGAATAGATACGTTAAAAATAAAAAGCAAGGAATGAAAACATACTACCCAAGAGAATCACTTAGCCACCAAGGAAAACAGTCATAAAGGAAAAGTGGAGTTACAAAACAAAACAAAAAAAGAATAACAAAATGGCACTAGTAAGGACTTACCTATCAATAACATTGAAGGTAAATAGAATAAATTTCTAATTAAAAGACATCAAGTAACTGAATGAATTTAAAAAAAAAACCTAAAACACTCAGCCACATACTGCCTACAGGAAACTCACTTCACCTATAAGGAAACACATAGATTAAAAGTGAAGAGATGGAAAAAGATATTCCATGCAAATGGAAAACAAAAGAGAGCAGGAATACTTATACAAGATAAAATAGATTTTAAGTTAAAAACAGTAATAAAAGACAAATAAGGTCATTATGTAATGATAAATGGATAAAGAAACAAAAGGATATAATAATTATAAATATATTTGCAGTCGACATTGGAGTACCCAAACATGTAAAACAAATATTGAAAGACCTAAAGGGAGAGACAGACTGCAACACAATAATGTAGGATACTTCAACACCCCACTTTCGTTGTCATCCAGACAGAAAATCAACAATGAAACACTGGAATTAAACTACACGCTATACAAATGGGCCTAACTGACAATTACTGCACATTTCATCCAACTGCTGCAGAATTCACATTCTTATCATCAGCACATGAAACATTCGTCATTATAGAGCACATGTTAGGTCACAAAACAAATCTCAGTAAATTCAAAAAACTGAAGTCCTATCAAGTATCTTTTCTGACCACAATGCAATAACACCAGAAATCAATAACAGGAAGAACTTTGGAAACTGCATAAATACATATTAATTAAACAAAGCACTCCTGAATAACCAATGAGTCAATGAGTAAATTTTTTTAATGTTCTAAAAATTTCTTAAAGCAAAAACAGACACACAACGTCCTTTTAAGGTATAGCAAACACAGACTTAAGAGGGAAGCTTATAATAATAAATATTTACATAAAAAGTGGAAAGACTTTAAATAAATAACAAAACTATATACCTCAAAGAACTAGAAAAGCAGGAATAAACCAAACACAGAATAGAAACAAATAATAAACGTCAGAGAAGAAATAAATGACATCGAAAATAAATAACAATAGAAAGGGATCAACAAGTCTGAACAGACCAGTAACGGAACAAGATTAAAGCAGTAATTAAAAAGCCCTTTCCCCAAACGTCTTCCATCAAAAACAAAGCCCAGGATCTGATCATTTCACTGCTGAATTCTACTAAATATCTAAAGAACTAATACCAATTTTCCAACTCTTTCACAAAACTGAAGAAAAAGGAATACATTCAGGCACATTCTACAAGGCCAGTATTACCCTGATACCAAAGCCAGACAATGACACACTGAAAAAACAAAACTACATGTCAATATTCCTGATGGACATATATACAAAAATGCTTAACAATGTACTAACAAACCAAAGTCAACAACGCATTCTAAAAAATTACTCTTCATTGATCAAGTGGGGTTCATCCCAGAGATGCAAGAATGGTTCAACATGCACAAATCAATAAACATAATACATCATATTAGCAAAATGAAGGACAAAAAGCATATGATAATTTCAATAGGTGCCAAGGAAGCATTCAATAAAATATGACATCCTTTCTCAACAAAAAAATCCTAACAAACTGTGTATAGAAAGAACATACCCCAAAACAATGAAGGCCACATATGACAAACCAATAACTAACATCGTACTGAACAATAAAAAACTTGACAACCTTTCCTTTGAGATCTGGAATGGGACAAGGATGCCTACTTGCATCATTTTTATTCAACATAGTACCAGAAATCCTACCCAGGGCAATTAGATAAGAGAAATAAATGAAAGGCATACAAATGGAGAAAAAGAAGTTAAATTGTTCTTGTTTGAAGATGAGATGTTCTTATATTTAGAAAAACCTAAAGACTCCACCAAAAAACTATTTGAAGTAATAAATTCAGTAAGTTTGCAGGATACAAAATCAACATAGAAAATCAGTAGCATTTCTATATGCCAATAGGGAACAACTTGAAAAAGAAATCAAGAGAGAAAAAAAAAAAATCCATTCACAATAGATTTAAAAAATACCTAGAAATAGATTTAACCAAAAAAGTGACAGAACTCTATAATTAAAATTAGAAAACATCAATAAAGAAAATTGAAAATGATACCTCAAAATGAAAAGATATACCATGTTCATAAATTGGAAGAATTGATACTGATATTGTTAAAATCAATCCATACTACCCAAAATGATAGACAGATTCAATGCAATTTTTACCAAAATGTCAATAATATTCTTTACAGAAATAGAAAAAAAATTCTAAAACTCAAATGGAACCACAAAACATTCTGAATAGCCAAAGAAATGCTTAGGAAAAAGAACAAAGCTGTAGGCATCACACTGCTGGACTTCAAAGTATATTACAAAGCTGTAGTAACCAAAACACAGTGTTACTGCCATAAAAACAAACACATAGACCAATGGAACAGAATAAACTCAAAAATAAAATCACATATTTACAGCCAACTCATTTTTGACAAAGGTGCAAAAAATGTACAATGGGGAAAGGACAGTTTCTGCAGTCAATGGTGCTGGAAAAACAACATTCATACACAGAAGAATGAAATCAAACCTGTATCTCTCATCATATACAAAAATTAAATAAAAAATTGATTAAAGGCTTAAATCTAAGACCAGAAACTATGAAACTGCTATAGCAGGACAAGCCACAGACAAAACCCCTCAGACACCGAGTTAAAGAAGGAAGCGGTTTATTCGGCCGGGAGCATCAGCAAGACTCCTGTCTCAAGAGCCGAGCTCCCTGAGTGAGCAATTCCTGTCCCTTTTAAGGGCTCACAACTCTAAGGAGGTCCACTTGAGAGTGTCGTCATTGATTGAGAGCAAGGGATACATGACTGGGGGCTGCATGCATCAGTAATTAGATTGGAACACAATAGGACCGGGATTTTCACAGTGCTTTTCTATACAATGTCTGTAATCTATAGATAACATAACCCATTAGGTCAGGGGTTGATCTTTAACTACCAGGCTCAGGCTGTGGCACCAGGCTGTCTGCTTGTGGATTTCACTTCTGTCTTTTAGTTTTTACTTCTTCTTTTTTTGGAGGCAGAAATTGGGCATAAGACAATATGAGGGGTGGTCTCCTCCCTTACTGCTAGAAGAAACCTTTGAGGAAACACTTCAGAACATTGGTCTGAGCAAAGACTTTTTTAGTAAGGCCTCAAAAGCATAGACAACAGAAACAAAAACAGATAAATGGAACTTAAACTAAAAAGTTTCTTCACAGCACAGAAAACAATCAACACAGTGAAGAGAAAACACACTGGATGAGAGAAAATGTTTTAAAATGATCCATCCAACAAGGGATTAATAACTAGAATATATAAAGAACTCAAACAACTCAAGAGTAAAATAATAGTAATAATCTAATTTTAAAATTGTCAAAAGACACTCTGGAAAACCACCCGCCAAGGCTCTGTATCCTTCTCTGAGGCAGCCACTGATGCTGCTGTGCGCCAGGCTGCAGACTGATGTGGAGTCTGGGAGCTCTCATACACCCCCAGGACAGGTTCCACTGCCATTGCTGTGGTACCAAGGCACATTTAGATTACATATCCCATGTCTGCCAGTCTCCCCCAAAGTTGCCTCCCAGCAGTTCCTATGGAGAGAGGTCCACCCTTCCCAGTGGCAGGCCCAAAACATATGCACCATTGTTCTGCAAGTGTTCTGCTGGCAAACAGGGTGCAATCCATCCTTCCCTATCACAACCAGTGCTAGTGTCAGAAGGCAGAGAAGTCCACTGGCCTGATCCTGTGTATAGGACTTAAGCATACCATCCAGGGTCACGGAGATAAGATTTGTGACCTCATCTCTAGCAAGAGAAGAGCCTCTATTGCCAGGACTGAGAGAAGAGTGTGCCATGGGTTCATGCTGCAGAGTGGGAGCTGGAGGTCCTCCCCTTGGCAGGACCAAACTGGGAAGGGTATGGCCTCACAGCCATAGTTTCTGTCCCAGGAAGGGTCTCACAGCCTGGGGTGGCTTCACCATTTGAATAAAGACTGCTTGAAACTAGCCTTGCCAACCTGGCCTGCTGCCAGTAACCAGTTACTGGAGGGAGACCTACTGAGTTGTGGCTGTGGGAGCTGGGCTTGTCCTACTGCAGCCTGCTAGGTTACAGATTTCAGGGTACCCCTCTATCCCCATGTGGGCCCCTTGGTGCAGAAGCTCCTCCACCCCTCCCTGGAGGGTTGCCCCAGCAATCTGACAGCTGTCCCTTGACCCTCACTAGGGTCAACACTTGACCTACCTTAGGGAGCCAGGTCATGGGCTTGCCCAGCCCATCCCTGCTCAGCTTTGTCCCCTCCAATTCCCTCAGTGGCACAGCATGGTATGCTGACCCCTGGGAATTTCCCACCTGTCCACTGCCTAGGCCACCTAAGTACTTCTTCTGATTAACAAAGGCCTGCTGAGACCAGCTCAGTCGGGGAGACCCCAACCCAGTAGTGCTAGAGGAATTAAAGACACACACACAGAAATATAGAGGTGTGAAGTGGGAAATCAGGGGTCTCACAGCCTTCAGAGCTGAGAGCCCCGAACAGAGATTTACCCACATATTTATTAACAGCAAACCAGTCATTAGCATTGTTTCTATATATATTAACTTAACTAAAAGTATCCCTTATGGGAAACGAAGGGATGGGCTGAATTAAAGGAATAGGTTGGGCTAGTTACCTGCAGCAGGAGCATGTCCTTAAGGCACAGATCACTCATGCTATTGTTCGTGGCTTAAGAACGCCTTTAAGCAGTTTTCCGCCCTGGGTGGGCCAGGTGTTCCTTGCCCTCATTCCGGTAAACCCATAACCTTCCAGCGTGGGTGTTAGGGACATTATGAACATGGTACAGTGCTGCAGAGATTTTGTTTATGGCCAGTTTTAGTACCAGTTTATGGCCAGATTTTGGGGGGCCTGCTCCCAACAAAGGCCAAGCAAAAATCCCAGTGCCACCACCACAGCTGACCCTCTCCTGCAAGCACCACCTACTGGCTGTGAGGTCAAGCTGCGTCACAATTTCTGCTAACACAACTGCACAGTGCTTAGCTGGCTCTTATCGGCAAGCACTATCTACTGGCCTGGAGATCAAACTATACAGCCCAGTGTGTTACCTGCTGACAGAAGTGCACAGTACAGGGAAATGAGATAAAGTTCCTGAGACCTCTACCTCCTGTTTCTGAAGGATGCAGTGAACCTGCTCACATGTCCAGTATACTGCTACTACAACCTAGAGACAATCATCATTTGAAGAAACCACTACACTAAGATTATCTATAACCAAGGAATTCATACAGCGTCTTGGCCCCCTACCAGCACTCAGAAGAAAACTAAAGGACCCTACTCAACATATACTACAATCAAAACCTCAAGGAACGGAGTCTCATCCAAATGAAAGTACATTCAAAAATAAGATGTGACAGCTTCTTCAGATGAGAAGGAACCAGCATAAGAACCCTGCAACCATGAAAAAAATAGCATTGCTACACCCCACCCCGAACCCCGCCAAAGGATCATACTAGTTCTCTAGCAATGGATCCTAACCAAAATGAAAATTTTGAAGTGACAGATAGAAAACTCAAAATATGGATTATAAAAATGCTCAGTGAGATCCAGGAGAAACTTGAAAATCAACTTAAAGAAACAAGAAAAATAACTTAGGATATGTACGACAAAATAGCTATATTAAAAAAAAACACAACTGGCCGGGCGTGGTGGCTCATGCCTGTAATCCCAGCACTTTGGGAGGCCGTGGCGGGTGGATCACAAGGTCAGGAGATCGAGACCATCCTGGATAGCACGGTGAAACCCTGTCTCTACTAAAAATACAAAAAATTCACCAGGCGTGGTGGCGGGCACCTGTAGTCCCAGCTACTTGAGATGCTGAGGCAGGAGAATGGCATGAACCCAGGAGATGGAGCTTACAGTGAGCTGAGATAGCGCCACTGCACTCCAGCCTGGGCAACAGAATGAGACTCCGCCTCAAAAAACAAACAAACAAAAAAACAAAACAAACAAAAAACACAGAACTTCTGGAAATGAAAAATTCACTAAAGAAACTTTAAAATGCAGTCAAAACCCTTAAGAAAGCCTTCAAAAAACATGGGAATATGTAATATGGCCAAGCTTATGATTTATGGACATTCCTGAAAGAGAAAAAAAAGTAAGAAATTTGGAAAGCATATTTGAGGGAATAATTCATGAAAATTTATCTGATCTTGCTATAGAGGTAGACATCTATATATACGAAATTCAGAGAATACCTGCAAGATACTATAAAAGATGAATATTGCCATGGCATATAGTCATTAGGCTATTGAAAGTCAATGCTAAAGAGAAGAATTTTAGGCCGGGCGCGGTGGCTCAAGCCTGTAATCCCAGCACTTTGGGAGGCCGAGGCAGGCGGATCACGAGGTCAGAATCAGAGACCATCCCTGGCTAACGGTGAAACCCGTCTCTACTAAAATACAAAAACTAGCAGGCGAGGTGGCGAGCGCCTGGTCAGCTTCTCGGGAGGCTGAGGCAGAAGAGATGGTGTGAACCCGGAGGTGGAGCTTGCAGTGAGCTGAGATCGGCCACTGCACTCTCCCAGCTTCAGGCGACAGAAACAGACTCCGTCTCAAAAAAGAGAAGGAGTACAAAAGTCAACAGAAGGGTCAAATCACCAATAAAGGAAATCCCATCAGACTACCTGCAGATTTCTTAGCAGAAACCATATAAGCTGTAAAATACTGAGGGTCTATTTTTAGCCTCCTCAAAGAAAATGCCAGGCAAGAATTCTGCATCCTGCAAAACTAAGCTTCATAAATGAAAGAGAAATAAGTATTTTCCGGACTTTTAGCAGAAGCAGGGTCTCACTATGTTGCCCGGGCTGGTCTCGAGCTGCTAAGCTCAAGTAATCCTGCCACCCTGGTCTTCCAATGTGCTGGGATTACAGGCATGAGTATCCATACCCAGCTGAAATCAGTATACAGAAAAGGTATCTGTACCACCTTGTTTATTGCATCACTATTCACAATAGCCAAGAGATGGAATCAACCTAAGTGTCTATCCACAGATTAATGGATAAAGAAAATATGATATACATATATATATACCTACACACACAAATTGAATGTTTTTCAGTCATAAGGAATAATTAAATCCTGTCATGTGCAGCAGTGTGAATGTAATTGAATGACATTAAGTGAAATAGGCCAGGCACAGAAAGACAAATATTGCATATTCTCACTCATATGTGGAAGCTAAAGATTAATCACATAAAGGTAGAGAATAGAATGGTGGCCACCAGAGGCTGGAAAGGGTAGGAAGGCTGGGGGATGAAGGGAGGTCAGCTAATGGGTACAAAAGTGCAGCTAAAATAGAAGGAGTAAGTTCTAGTGTTCAATGGCATAATAGAGTGACTACTGTTTACAAGAATGTCTAGTATATTTCAAAATAGTTAGAAAGGAGACTTTGAATGTTCCCAACACAAAGAAATGATAAATGTTTGAGGTAATGAATATCACAATTATTCTTATCTTTTGAAGAGTAATTTTGCTGGACACAGAATTGTAGATTGGTGTGCTTATGTTTTCAACATTTGAAATATTTCACTTCACTCTCTTCTTGTTTCCATGCATTATGATAAGAAATTCAATGTTATTTCTATCACTTTTCCTGTGTGTGTAAAATGGTTTCCACTCCCCTCAACTTCTTTTAAGATTTTCTCTTGGCTCAGGCATAATTGCTCATGCCTATAATCCTAGAATTTTGAGAGGGTGAGGTGAGAGAATTTCTTGAGGCCAGGAGTTTGAGACCAGTCTGGTCAACATAACAAGCCCTCGTCTCTACAAAAAATAAAAATAAAAAAAACCATAAAATAGGATTTTCTCTTTGTCACTGAATTTCTGAAGTTTAATGCAATATTCTTCTGTGTAGATTACTAGATACTTATCCTGTTTGCTGTTCTCTGAGATTGCTGGATCTGAGGTTTGGTGTTTTATTTTTTGAAAATAAGTTTTCAATTATTATTTCAAATATTTAGTCTGATCCATTCTCTCTTTCTTCTCCTCCTGGCATTCCCATTATATAGATATAGATAAAGACATAGATATAGATTTATAGATATAGATATCTACACATAATATATACGTGCACACACATACACACATACACAGACACACATATATATGTGAGATGGGCGAGTGCAAAGAGGTTCCCAGAAAAACTCCAATCAGCCTGTACACTGGGGTGATGCCTCAAAAAGTGGAGCTTTCTGCAGTGAGGAGGAGCCTGGCCCCTCCTCTTTCTATCTGGAAACTGGGATTTAAACTGCGAGGCAGGAAGCACTCTAGTAGGGACTCTGGCCTTGTGGAGAGTCCCTGTTTCCCCCTTTTCTTGTCTTTCTACCAATAAAACCCTGCTTTGCTCACCCTTCAAACCATCTAGGAGCCTAAATTTTCATGGCCATGGATCAAGGATCCTATCTTTAGTGAACTAAGGAACTAAGGAAAAGTCCCGCAACATGTGTGCATGCGTGTGTGTGTGTGTAAATATATACACACACATATATATACACATGCATACACACATATGTATGTGCATATATGTGTGTATATATATACACACACATATACACACACACATACATGCATATACATATATACACACATATATATGTATACATATTCACCTCTTAAAATCACTTCACAGTTCATGCATACTCTGGTTTTTTTCTCTCTCTTTGAATTTCAGTTTGGGAACTTTCTATTGACATATCTTCAATGTCACTGAATCTTTCTTTGTCCATGTATAATATGATGGTGAGCCCATCTGAAGCATTCTTTATTTCCATTACAGTGTTTTTTATTTCTAACACTGACTTTTGATTTCTTCTTTAAGTTTTAACCTAAATGCTTATATTATTCATCTATTTTGCATGTTGTCCACTTTTCCACTAGAGACCTGGGCATATTAATCATTGTTATTTTAAACTCCTGGTAGGATAATCCTCAAATCTCTGCCATATCTGAATTAGATTATGATACTTAGCTTCAACTTGTCTGTTCTTATATTTTAGCATTTCATGTCATTTTATGTTAGAAGTTAGATATTACGTCTTGGGTTACATGTACTGACATAGGTTGGCGTTTAGTGCGACAGTTATGTTTATCTGGCTAGGAATTATACTGTGCTTACTGTTTCTTGTACCTACAGGTGTCTGAGGCTTCAATTTCGCTTAGTGTCTTTGTGTCACCCCTTGTGTTTTCAGGTTTCTCTAGGAACTCATTCTTAAATAAATTCTGAAACTTTCAATTTTTCAATTGTAATTCTCCGTTATTTACAGTAGTCCTGTTGATGTGGTTGTAAGGTATGGGGAAAAGAGCATTCTATAGTCCTACGACTGGGTCGCTATCTTCCACTGAGCCTGTGTCCTGGGCTATGACCTTTGAAAGTGCTTCTCAGCTTTTCCCCACTTAAGTGAAGCAGGAAAGCTAGAGGGGGATGGAGCTGAATGGATTGAATGTTTTTCTTACCTCACATTAGTTAGGCTCTTGTAATTTCCCTTGAAGGAGAGGGTAAGGGCAAGCTGCTCTGGGCTTACGTTACAGTAGTTATTTTTATCCTCCCTCTGCCAGAAGCATGAAGGGATTATACTCCAATTTTCACAGCAAGAACTTGGTGGGTCTCCTGGAGGTAAAACATAGAAGTGTAAAGACCCCCTGAGACTGAATCCCTAAGAGTTTTAAACTCTCAAGCTTATCTACACTGAGACTCAGGTTTTCATGAATTGAGTTACATGTTCCTAAAAATTCTGGCTTCAGCTGTGGTCTTCTAATCCTGAGCTTTAGTCCCTAAGATTGAGGATAAACTGTCACTCTCTGTATTTTACCTGTCTGTCTCTCCTTTTTTCAGGCCAGCAGTTTTCCTGTGACCTCAATTCTATGATGGATTTCAGAAGATTGTTTGTTTCAGTTTATTCAGTTTTTCCCTTGGTAAGAAGATAGAAGGGATAACCCCAAACTTTACTTGTTGGAGTAAAAACCAGAAGTCCTGGTAAACAGATTTTAAAACAAATATATTAAACAAAAAAATTTCACTTTGGAGCCAGTGCTCTCATAGAATCCTTCTTCAGGGACATTCAGGAAAGGGAGAGGTTTTACTCCTTTCTTTGTGCCTTTGCACAAATAAAGGAGGTTTTTGGTTTGTTTTGTTTTTTAGTTGTATATACCTTTATTATTCATTTATGTTCAGAAATAAAAAACAAAATCAGGAAATTCAATAACTTACAGTTAAGAGCAAAAAATGATAAAATTTTGGGAGTATGTCATCAGTGCCACTCTCTGCTCTTTGTGGACCAAGAATTAATTACTAAACATAGAATTTTGACATACAAGTGAGATAGTACATGTTAGAAGCTTTAAACAAGACATAACTAGCTCTGACACTTTAAGTGTTTCTAAAACACAAATAGCACGCATTCAACTTGCATGTGTCACAGTGAAAAGGGAGCCTTTCTTTTCGGTATCACTATTATTACCCCAGTTTATTGCTGTATCTCTTACTTGTATGGTAAGGGAGTGCTCAGTGACAGTTGAAATATTCCCCAGTTTGGCTTTCCTTCCACATATAAAACCTTGATGGGGTCAGACTTTGGCTTGAAAGTCTGGATGACCACCCTGCTGGAGGCTGTAGGGTATTCTCAACCCACTGACACCCCAACCCTACAATCTCAAGTGTTCTGGCCCTTGGACACCAGTATTCTGGACCCTGGTCTTACTCTCTTTTAGCTGTAAGTCTCCTAATCTCATGGTTTTTCCATGACAGTGCTTACTAGACATCCACAAGGATCTCTGTCACTTTGGCAATAATAGACGCAATCTCAGAATTATACATGTGCTAATCTGTATTGTAACATCTTAATTACAGGCATCAAGTTTCCAACAATCAAGGAGAAAAATGACCATAATCCATTGAAAATCCCTCTCCCATACACTGTCAAAAATGGTCCAGATCACAATCCGGTGCAACGGCTGCTGTGCCATGCAGGAACGGGTTCGTTTTGATAATACCTTTATGCGTGCGACTAATTTATCGCTATGAGGGTCCAATGGGTATGTGAAGAACCTATTCACCTATTCGCTGAGGAATCAGAAGTGAAATGAAAAGAACCCTGAGCTATGTCTTAGATACATAAAACTGTCAAACATTTTGAAGGTGACTAACACAAGTGTCAATCAGGATATGAGGAAGTAGGAATTCTTCTACACAAAAGGAAAAGAAATCTGGTGCAAAGAAAAATTAAGTACATCTGATCTGCCCTCCACAGATCCCTTTCCTATACGTATATACAGTGATGCTCTAGCACAATCTACAGGGATGTCTAGAAAGGTATTCATCACATCAGTGTTGATAATAACCAGGAGGAGGAGGCAATCAAATGTCCTTCACAAGTGGAACTGGTAAGTTAAAAAGACTTAGGTTGGGTTTCTTTAAAAGCAGGCCCAAGACAAGGATTTGTATACCAGTGGCTTATTTTGGTTTAGAAGATGATATAAAGAATCACCAGTGCAGGAGTGGAACAGTGAACCCAGGACACCTTGAGAATGGCCAAGGGTGTTTTGTTGGCAGGCTGCCTGTGAAGAAAGGGAGCATAATTCCACTAGACAGCATAAGGAGGCAGCTTTGTACATGCCTAAGAGTAATCCCACCTTAGCATGTAGAACACAAGGATATTTAGTCTCCAGTTCCCATCATCTGGGCTGAGTGGTGGTACCCAGCAGATTTAATTTGCAGATCCGTTTACCTGCCCAAGCACAGGCCAAAAGAAAAAGAAAAGGCTTCCCACAGAGAGTGCCAAGTTCATGCAGGACATCAGAGGCATGTGCTGGAACAGTAGGTGCTGAAGGCACAGCACAAGGTAACAATTATATCATGAAAACTGCCAAAGTCACTCATCTGTGGAATCAGAAGAAAACATATCACAGAAGTTAAGGGTAGAATAGTGATTACCACAGACTAGGGAGAAAAGGGGGTGGGGGAGATGGAGAGAGGCTGAGCAATAAGCACAATGTTACAGTCACATAGGAAGAATAAGTTCTGGTACTCCACTGCCCAACAGGGTGACTACAGCTAAAAATAATGTGTTGTGTATGGCAAAGAGCTGGAAGGAAGGATTTTGAATGTTCTTGCAACAAATGATAAACATTTATGGTGCTAAATATGCTAATTACCATGATTTCATCATGACACAATGTATACATTATCAGAATATCATATTGCGCTCCATCAATATGTCCAATTATCATGTGTCCATTACATATTATGTAATATTATAAATATTATGCTATTTATATATATTTACATTAGAGGGAAATGCATACAAAACAGAAAAAGTTATGGATCAATGCCATTAATGTAAAAAAAAAAACACAAGCAGAAATGAAAATCATAAAACATGTCACACTCATATCATGCATGCAGCTATTTCAGACACATTACATGGTACCTTTGAGTAGAGAGGTGAGTGGGAGTAAGGAATAGAGATAAAGGGAAGAAAAAAAACCATAGAGGCCTTATAGAAATTGATTGAGAAAGTGTGCCATAAACCCAGAATGTGACTAAACCTTCCATCTTCCTCTTCTGCCTCCTCTAGGTTAATAGTTCTGCTTTTCCTGGACTTTTCCCAAGCTCTCACCTTCCACATCACACATGGGAAGTCTGGCATTAGGCTCCCAGAGAGCAGAAACCAGGTGAAATAAAAGGGCACAGCCCTTCCAGCATATATCATGGAGATCATCACATAATAGAACTCTTCACACTTTTTCAATTAAACAATTTGAATAAGAGATCCACAGCAGCAACCTGGGGCCCTGCAGCTACATTTCCCAAAGATTCCTGGGATGATTCTAATGAAAATCTGGAGATGGGACCAGTTGCAAATCTAAAGAGATCACTTCAATTTCAGACTTCAGAAGTGGGAGCACTTCCTCTACAGACTTTGGAAGGGAGAGCATTTCTTCTGCAGGCCTAGGAAGTGACAGGATTGCATTTATCCTGGTTCCACATTTCTGACTGAAGTCAGCAGAGCTTGGTAAGTAACTTGCAGTGTACTTTCAACTTGAGGTGTAAACCAAAAATAAAATCCTAGGCCCCCCAACAGACTGAACAGATTCCCTCCTGGCCAAGGAGACCCCAGATAAACCTGAAAAGCGAAATTCCAGTACATAATGAGAAGGAAAGTTGGACAGGCCTCATTACACCCCCTCCCTTTTGGAATTTAGGCACAACTGTTCAATCATTAACATTGAAACAGAGATCATAAGACGGGCAAAAAGGACTCTTTGCGGCAATAATATACCAAATTCCAGTATCACTCTAGTATAGCATCACATGACAGGTAGCAGACCCTGAAAAATATCAACATATTTTACTCCAAAATATATTTCTTTGACATATTTTGAAATGGACTTCAAAGCTACCTTCAGTGGAAAAATTTGTATCTGTAGACAATCTCCTTCCCTTTCCAGGCCTTTTCCAAATCTAGGAGAGATTAAATAAGAGCCTGACACCTTTAAGTCCTGAAAAGAGACATTTACCATCTTTTGTCTTCTACTCTAAGGCTGCTACCTGGAGGTTTCATTTACATAAAAAGAACCATGGCTTCTACAACCTGCCTTACCTTAACACAAGCATTTCTTCCTTCTGATTGCGAGTCTTTAGACCAGGCTTAACTCTTTCAATCAATTTCCAATAAGAAAATCTCTGAATCCACCTATGATTTGTAACTCCCCCACTTTGACACGTCCCACCATTTTGGGGCCAAACAATGTATAGCTTGTACGGGGGCCACACTTTAGGAGGCTCTTGGCATGATTAATAGGAGAAAAGGCATATTGATTTGTTAACTTATATACACAAGAAACTTCAGGATGAAGACCAACTTCCGAATGATTTACAGAAACTCATATATTCTCTGAGACCACAGTAAAGAATGCAGACTCAGTGCATGGTCAGAAACAGGTAAATTAGGTTTAGTTGCAACATGGGTTAAGAGAGACAGAAGGAAGCAGCTTGGCTGGCAAAGGTGGCCTCTTTATGTAAATGGAATACCCCTTAAAGTGAATTGATAGTAAATGTTTCTTTTCACATCTTTAATGTTGTCAGATTCTCAATCTCTCCTGCATCTAAGGAAGGGCATATGTAGGGGAGTGGGGCATGGGTGCATTAATGGAGATTCTCCACTGATGCAAATTTTCCCCACTTAAGACAGCTTTGCAACGCCACTTCCGCCTACTGGCCAAGCAGCAGTCATTTTGAAATGTGTCAAAGAAATGTATTTAGTGGTAAAATATTTTGATTTTCTTCAGTCACCACTTTGAAACTTTAAACAAGTGTCACATACAAAAAGCCAAGCTGGGCCGGGCGCGGTGGCTCAAGCCTGTAATCCCAGCACTTTGGGAGGCCGAGGCGGGTGGATCACGAGGTCAGGAGATCGAGACCATCCTGGCTAACATGGTGAAACCCCGTCTCTACTAAAAATACAAAAACTAGCGGAGGCGTGGTGGTGGGCGCCTGTAGTCCCAGCTACTCGGGAGGCTGAGAGGCAGAGAATGGCGTGAACCTGGGGCCGGGCTTGCAGTGAGCCAGGCCAGCCACTGCACTCCAGCCTGGGTGACACAGCCTTGAGAGAGACTCCCGTCTCAAAAAAAAAATAAAAATAAAAATAAAACAAAAAGCTAAGCTGATAGCTTTGGAGAGATTCGGGTTAGAGGTATTGAAATACAGATAGAAAAAGGAATGGAAAAACAAATTGGGAATATTAGAAAAAGAGCACATTTAAATAGATCCTCTTATATCTGTTTTCAGTAAGTTTTTTAGTACTGAGAAGAGGTCAGTTCAGTTAAATAGTCATGTCCTATTCCAGGAGGTGGCACTGCAGATGCGCTAGGCCTCTATATATGGTGCAGGTAATTAGCTTTCTAATAAGTGGCATTTCTATAGAAAGAGAACAGAAGCAAAGGTTACTGTCTGGAGTAATCCATCTACAGATTAGTTTTTCCTGTGTCTCTGAGGCATCTTCAGATTGCAGTGGCAATCTACAGATCCTTCTGGATTGCAGGCCTTCAACAACCTTTGTGCCTGATGGCATTCAACCATCAGGGCCTATGCCTGTCAGAAAGTGACATTCTTTACTCAGAAACCTGCAAAGGAACCTGAAAATAAACTGTAAGAACAAGGTATGGGGACGGTATTATCCAAAAGGCTTCTGTCAGTTTCATAAACAAATCTCAGTTTCTTAAAATTATGCCATTCCAGTCAAAGCCTTGACAAAATAACCAGTGTCTCCAATTAGGTCCTGTTACAAAGGAAAGCTTCAAAACAAAGCAGTATTTCTCTCCATTATAACCTAATTCTGTACTCTTGGGTTTTCTTAATATGAATAGGGGCTAGGGGCCCTCTGAAGGATCACTGAAAATTCAGCTGAAAAAAGATAGATTAGTTGAAGAGAAGTCATGCAGATTTGTTTGGAGTGTGTATGCTGGAGTCTTCAGAATTAAGATTCAAACACAAGGGGGAAGCTGTCCATCTTATGCTTAGGTGCAACAAGGTATGGGCAGATGTAAAAATATGATTGAGCTAAAAGGCATAATCTAATGCTAATAGACTGGGGAAACCCAGCAAGGCCTGTCTGTCTAGATCCCTCTTGACCTCTCGGAGCACGTACCCCTTCCTACTGAGGGCATGGGGATCTTACAACCTACAGTCCAAGAAGGTAGGTCATATAATTTTTATGGCCAGTTCTTACACAGAAAAGTAGAGAGAAAGTTAAGTAATAGTTTTAGGCTTCATGGCTGGTTTTGAGAAAAAGGGGTTCTGATTTCTAGGGCCTTCCTTGGGCGAGGGAGATTCCAGTTTGTATGGCCAGCTTTGAGGGAAAATTGGACCGGTAAATAAGAGGGCAGAAAGCCAAAGGAACTCTCATTTCTAAGACTGAAATGAGGCTTTCATTGTGGGAGACCATTTTCTAGCATGTGTTTAAGGTGTTTGATATAACCAGGAAATGACCCATGCTGTTGCTAAGAGTCACATTTCCCTGCTCAAGGTAACAGTGGTTTAGTTTCTCATTTCCTCTATCATACAGAGTTCACTTATGACTATGGGCACATTCCTCCTTCGTGTGATTAATTCAAATTCTCTTTTCAGCAGGTTTGATTTTCAAGTTATCTAAATGGACTTTCCGTAAGGAAAACCAGTCATATTGCAGGAGGTTTTGTTTATCTTTCTGGTAATTAGCCTAAAGAAACAAAGATTTCACTTTTTATAAGGATCACTTCTGTGTTGTTTTTATTAGATTTTAAAAATTACATAGAAAAACTAACTGTAATAGTCCATTTTTACACTGCTGGTAAAGACACACCCAAGACTGGGTAATTTATAAAGAAAAGGTGGTTTAATGGACTTACAATTCCACGTGGCTGGGGAGGCCTCACAATCATGGTGGAAGGCAAAAGGCACATCTTACATGGCAGCAGATGAGAGAGAATAAGAGCCAAACAAAAGGGGTTTCTCCTTATAAAACCATCAGATCTTGTGAGACTTATTCACTATCACAAGAACAGTATGGGGGAAACAGCCCCATGATTCAATTATCTCTCACTGGGTCCCTCCTACAACATGTGGGAATTATAGGAGCTACAATTCAGGATGAGATTTGGGTGGGGACACAGCCAAACCATATCACTAACCTTTAAAAGGGTTAAGGTTTTTATAACCATATAACTACCTGTACTGCGTTTAAAGCCTTTTCATTATCATTCTGGTTAAATGAATTATTATTTTATAATAACCTGTAGTTCTGATTTAATCAAATGTTTTGAGCCTTTTAACATCTTTGACAAACATCCTCAAAATCAAATCCTAAATTAAGTCTCAGACTTATACTTCCACTGGTGGGTATCAAAACTATACAAATTGAACAAATTGTTTAAGATGGTTGACTAGAAGCAGTTAGTATATACCTCTTTCATGGAGAGAAACTAGTCAACACTAGCTCCTTAGCTGGATTAGCCAGGTGTACATGTTGGAATTCATCAAGGAAGCAATGTGACCTACAGAGAAGGTATTGGAGGGAGACAGGGCAGCTGTCCACCCAAGACTGGCACAGGGTCAGGGGTAGGCTCCTCACCACGGGGAAATGGTGAGTTAGTAATAGCCTCTGGTGACCCACACTTCTGCCACACACCTTTATAAGCCTGGGCTCAAAAGATCCCTATTGCCCCCTCGACCAGGGCCTCCAAACTAAAACAGAGAGCTACATGGAGTGTGGGCAGAGCCACCACTCAGGCTCAGATGGTGATATGATTTGGCCATCTCCATCCAAATCCCATCTCCAATTGTAACTCCCATGATACCCACATATTGTGGGAGGGACCCAGTGGGAGATAATTGCATCATGGGGGTGGTTTCCCCCATACTGTTCTCATGGTAGTGAATAAATCTCATGAGATCTGATAACTTTATAACGGGAAACCCCTTTCACTTGGCAGTCATTCTCTCTTTGCCTGTGGCCTTGTAAGACGTGCCTTTGTTCTTCCCTTACCTTCCTGCTGCCATGGTCGTGAGACCTCCCCAACCACGTGGAACTGTGAGTTCATTAAACCTCCTTTTATTTATAAATTACCCATCTCGGGTATGCCTTTATCAGCAGCATGAGAATGGACTAATACAGGTGGATTCCTGGTCCCTTGGACCCCTGGGCACCCTGGCACCAGTGGCTGCAGCTCTAGTAGTAGGGGAGGCTAGGCTCCCTTGCATGACCCCAAGATAGAAGCTGAATCCATAGGGCTGATGAACAGATGTACTGCAGGCTTTGCCTCCACTGGACCTATCCAGACAAAGTGCACTGGCCTTGGATTCTAGCATGACCACCCCAGCCCTACCTGAGCTCTCAGGTCGGTAGCAGCCTTACACTTTCCTGGGACAGAGCTCCCAGAGGGAACAGGTGGACCCACCGGTTTTACTGCTCCACAGCCCTCAATCCTGCTGCCCTCAGTCTTGGGAAAGAGCAAAGCGATTAAGGACTAACATGGGCCCTCAGTGTAGCACAGCTTACAGAAAAGTAGCTGGACTGTTTTCCACACGGGTCCCTGGCCGTTTCTTCTCATTGAGCAGGCTTCTCGACCTGGGGCCCCAGTACAACTACCCTGCCCTGCCTGAACACTTCAGTCATCAGCGGCTCTGCATTTCTTTGGGGAGGAAATCTCAGAGATAACCCACAGCCCCTTGCCCATCACAGCTGCAATGGTACTGCCCTTATTACCCTCAGGCTGGGGAAGGAACAAAGGGCCTGGTCATGTCACTGGCACCTCCAGCACACTGCAGCCACCATATGGAGAGGAGTGCTGTCTCTCTTCCTTGTGAGCCCCCACACTCTACTCATCACCAGGCAGGGTCCCCAACGTGAAAGTGCAGAGCAGCCACTCCAGGCCTGACTGAGGATTCCCACTGCTAGTGGCTCTGTGTCTCCTTGGGGTGGAGCTTCCAGAGAAAACTGACAGCCACTCTGCCACTGCCACTTCCCCTCAGACTGGGGAAGGAATAAAGACCCCTAAGATCATTACTCATGCCTCCAGCACACCACAGTCACCATACAGACAGAAGTCCAGTTTCTCTTACCTGTGAGACTCCAACACCTGCCCTTCAAATAGGACCCCTGGCTCGGGCTCACAATGCAGCCAACCCACCCTTGGCTCAATGTTCCCTTTGGCAGCAGCTCTGCATTTCTTTGGGGTGAAGTTCCTAGAGGCAACTGAAAGCCCCTCTGCCACTGCTACTGCAGTGGTACTACACTTGCTGCCCTCAAACTGGGGAAGGAGCAAAGACCCCGAGTACTTTACTTACATCTCCAGCACACTGCAGGAGAGAAGAGGCCAGTCTGTCTTCCCTGTGAGCCCCCTGCCTCCTGTTCATCACAAGGGAGGGCCCCCCAGCATGGTGTCACAACGCACATCACAGCCCTGCTGATCACTTCAACTAGTAGCGGCTCTGCGCTTCTCTGGGGTGAAGCCACAAGAGACAAGTAAAAGGCCCTTGCCCATTGCCACTACCAAGGTCCCTTCCCCTGCTGCCTCCAAGCTGGGGAGAAAACATAAAGCCTGAGCTTGCCCTACGGCTGTGATATGCAGCCCAGGAGTGCCAAGCCCGGATCTCCATCCAGAACTTGAGTGGGAAAGGAGTCCACACTTACAAAACACTGAGAAGGAACATGGCTGCAAATGTGAGGAAATAGACAGGAGCCATGAGGCTGAGCAAGAGCCTACCTACTGGACATTACACTTAAGCACCATCTACTGGATCATGGCCCAAACTTCAACATCAAAAAAACTTTGCTAATATACCATTCTGTGAAACCAAGGACAAGAATTTAGCTACAAATAAAGACCCAGGACAAAGCTTTAGTCCTCTGAAAATGGGCAGAAAGGAAGTTAACTGACTATACTCAAATTACACCAGAGTTAAAGCCACACAAATAGAAAGAACCAGCACAAGAACTCTGGCAACTAAAAAAGACAGAGTGTCTTCTTTTTTATTTATTTATTTATTTATTTATTTATTTATTTATTTATTTTTTTTTTTTAAATTTATTTATTATTATTATACTTTAAGTTGTAGGGTACATGTGCACAACATGCAGGTTTGTTACATATGTATACCTGTGCCATGTTAGTCTGCTGCACCCATCAACTCATCATTTACATCAGGTATAACTCCCAATGCAATCCCTCCCCCCTCCCCCCTCCCCATGATAGGCCCCGGTGTGTGATGTTCCCCTTCCCGAGTCCAAGTGATCTCATTGTTCAGTTCCCACCTATGAGTGAGAACATGCGGTGTTTGGTTTTCTGTTCTTGTGATAGTTTGCTAAGAATGATGGTTTCCAGCTGCATCCATGTACCGCAAGTCTTCTTTCCTCTAAATGACTGTACTACTTCTCCAGAAATGCTTCTTAACCAGCTGAAATGGCTGAAATTACCAAGGTAAAATTCAGAATACGAATAGGAACAAAGATTATAGAGATTCAGCAGAAAGTCAAATCCAATTTAAGGAATATAAGGATTATAACAAAAAATGATAAGGGAGCTGAAGATAAAATAGGCATTTTAAGAAAAAAACAAACTTTTCTGATAGAGCTGAAAAACACACTACAAGAATTTCCTAATATAATTGCAATTATTAACAGCAGAATAGACCAAGCTGAGGAAAGAATCTCAGAGCTCAAAACTGGTTCTCCAAACTAACTCAGACAAAAATAAAGAAAAAGGAATGAAAAAAAAAACCTTGGAGAAATATGGGATAATGTAGAGACCAAATCTATGACCCAATGGCATCTCTGAAAGAGAGGGAGGTAAAACAAGCTACTTGGGAAAACGTATTTCACAATGCTGGCCCCCAAAATTTCCCCAACCTCACTAGAGAGGCCAACATTCAAATTCAAAAAATGCAGAGAACCTTTGTGAGATACTGTAGAAGACAACTATCCCCAAGACATATAGTCATTAGGTTCTCCAAGGTCAACAAGAAAAAAAATACTAAAGATAGCTAGACAGAAAGGACAGGTTGTCTACAAAGGGAACCCCATCAGGCTAAAAGCAGATCTTTTGACAGAAACCCTACAAGCCAGAAGAGATTGGGAGCCTATATTCACCATTCTTTAAAAGGAGAAATTCCAACCAAGGATTTCATATCTGGCCAAACTAAGATTCATAAGCAAAGGAGAAATAAGATACTTTTCAGACAAGCAAATGCTAAGGGAATTCATTACCTTCAGACCTGCTTTACAAGAGGTCCTAAGGGGAGTGCTAAATATGGAAAGGAAAGACCATTAACAGCCACGTTAAAAACAGTTAAGTACATAGACCAATGACACTGTAAAGCAACCACACAATCAAGTCTCCATAATAACCAGCTAACAACACAACAGGATCAAATCCACACATGTCAATATTAACCTTGAATGTAAATGGGCTAATTGCCCCCAATTAAAAAGCACAGAATGGCAACCTGGATAAAAGAGCAAGACCCAACTGTATGCTGTCTTCAAGAGATCCATCTCATGTGCAATGACACCCATAAAGAAAACATTATACCAATATCCTTGATGAACATAGATGCAAAGATCCTCACTAAATCCTCACTAGCAAACCAAATCCAGCAACACATCAAAAAGCTAAACTACCATAATCAAGTAGGCTCTATTCCAGGGATGCAAGGTTGCTTCGACATATGCAAATCAATAAATGTGGTTAATCACATAAACAGAACTGAAAACATAAACCACATGATTATCTCAGTAGATGCAGAAAAGGCTTTTGATAAAATTCAGCATCCATTCATGTTTAAAACCCTCAACAATCTAGGCATTGAAGGAACACACCTTTAAATAATAAGAACTATCTATGACAAACCCACAATCAACATCATATGGGTTGGGCAA
Source organism: Papio anubis (assembly GCF_008728515.1). Classification (NCBI taxonomy): domain Eukaryota; kingdom Metazoa; phylum Chordata; class Mammalia; order Primates; family Cercopithecidae; genus Papio; species Papio anubis. The sequence goes on from NC_044983.1 coordinate 16,475,524, forward strand.
AAGCTGGAAGCATTCCCCTTGAAAACCAGAACAAGACAAGGATGCCCACTCTAACCATTTCTATTCAACATAGTACTGGAAGTCTTAGCCAGAGCACCGAGGCATGAGAAAGAGATAAAAGGCATCCAAATAGAAAGAGGAAAAAGTGCCTGTTTGCAGATGCCACAATTCCATATCTAGAAAATCCCACAGTCTCAGCCCCAAAACTCCTTAAGCTGATTTAGAAAAACTTCAGCAAAGTCTCAGCATACAAAATCAATATACAAAAAGTAGTAGCATTCCTATTCACCAACAAAAAACAAGCCCAGAGCCAAATGAGGAACACAATCCCATTCACAATCACCACAAAAAGAAAAACATACCTAGGAATACAACTAAAGAGAAAGGTAAAAGACCTCTGCAATAAGAATTACAGGCCAGGCATGGTGGCTCACATCTGTGATCCCAGCACTTTGGGATGCTGAAGTGGTGGATTACCTGAGGTCAGGGGTTCTGGGCCAGCCTGGCCAACATGGTGAAACCCATCTCTACTAAAAATACAAAAATCAGCCAGGTGTGGTGGCAGGTGCCTGTAATCCCAGCTACTCAGGAGACTGAGGCATGAGAATCGCTTGAACATGGGAGATGGAGGTTGCAGCAAGCTGAGATCACACCACTGCACTCCAGCCTGGGGGATGGAGTGAGACTCTATCTCAAAAAAAGAAAAAAAAAATTACAAAACACTGCTTCAAGAAATCAGAGATGACACAAACAAATGGAAAAAAGCATTCCATACTCATGGATAGGAAAAATCAAGGTTATTAAAATGGCATTACTGCCTAGAGCATTTTACAGATTCAGTGTTATTCCTATCAAACTACCAATGACATTCTCCACATAACTAGAAAAAACAATTCTAAAATTCATAAGGAACCAAAAAAGAGCCCAAACAGCCAAAGCAATTCTAAGCATAAAGAACAAAACTGGAGGCATCACATTACCTGAGTTCAAACTATACTACAAGGCCACAGTAACCAAAACATCATGGTACTGGTACAAATATAGACACATAGATGATGGAACAGAATACAGATCCCAGAAATGAAGCCACATACCTACAACCATCTGATGTTTGACAAAGTTGACAAAAACAAGCAATGGAGGAAAGGACTCTCAAGTCAATAAATGGTGCTGAAATAACTAGCCATATGCAGAAGATTGAAAACTGGATCCCCTCCTATACCATACACAGAAATCCATTCGAGATGGGTTAAAGACTTAAATGTAAGACCTAAAACTACAAAAACCCTGAAAGAAACCCTAGGAAATACCATTCCAGACATAGACCTTTTCTGTTGAAGATGCCAAAAGCAACTGCAACAAAACAAAAAATTGATTAGTGGGACTCAATTGAACTAAAGTGCTTCTCCACAGCAATAGAAACTATCAACAGAGTAAGCAGACAACCTACAGAATAGGAGAAAATATTTGCAAACTATGCATTCAGCAAGGGTCTAATATCCAAAATCTATAAGAAACTTAAATTTAAAAGAAAAAAGCAAGCAACCCCATGAAAAACTGGGCAAAGGGCATGAACACATGCTTTTCAAAAGAAGATATGCATGCAGCCAACAAATGTATGAAAAAAAACTGAACCTCACTGACCATTAGAGAAATGCAAACCAAAACCACAGTAAGATACCATTTCACAGGAGTTAGAATGGCTATTGTTAAAAAGCCAAAAAATAATGTGCTGTCAAGGATGCCGAGAAAAAGGAATACTTATACATTGTTGGTGGGAGACAGAAGGTACAATAGTACCTTTCTTACAGGGTTCTGAGACTATAAAGTGAACTTAGACATGTAAGAGAAATTCACACAATAAAAGTACTATCAAAATAATTATTATGACAGATACTTATAATCATTGTGTTTTTACATATTCAAAATATGTTATATCTATAATTAACCTACTCAAGGGAATCTAAGTGCAAAAGTATGTTATTTTTGTTTTGTTTTCCTTGTTTAAGGGATCACGGACATTGCAGTATATTTTGAAAGAACTGGTTATAAGAACTCTAGGAACAAATTGGACTTGGAAATATTAACTGCTGTCTTCAGCAACAGGTCTGAGCTGTTCCCTCTGAGAACTTTAGCATGCACTGTGGGGAACACATGGAGTAAAGTCCATTTTTTAATCAAGTTATGAGAAGACAACAGGGTGGGTGGTGTCTCTGGCTTAATCAATTTCTGTAAAGGGCTCTGACCACAACTGGCTTTGAGACCACAATGTTGGGAGGGTATGTTTATATCACTCCGGCCAAAAAATACAGCGCTGACATGGTTCACCTTCTTCTGCAAGTGACCATCAAGAGCAAATACCACATCATTGATGGTCAGTTTGGAAGCTCCTTCCAGATGTGGCAGCTTCTGGGGTTTATTTCTGGGAAGGATCAGCCTCAGGTGTCACTCATCTTCTGCTTGTGAGAGAGTGGATTCTGCTACCTGGATCATCTTAGAAGATGTCAGTACATTTCAAACTAAGAATTTCTTAATTCTGATCTCCAGGAAGACAAGAAATAACAACAACAACAAAATCTACTCCTTTACTCTTGAATCCTGAACAACTGAAGATTTTGAGTATGTGAGTACATACCTGTAGACATCTCCAACATCTCCATTTACAAGCACATCATTTTGTTCCTTGCAGAACCTAGAAGGGATTCACCATTTGGTGGGCTTCGCTCTCAACTGTAGGAGATTCTACTATAAGGACAATATGCATCTGGTGGAGGTTTAAATTCTGAAATGGGGAGACATTGAAGAACTATCAAAGAATACGTTTAATATTTCCTTGAAGAGAAAACTCATGCCCAAACATGGTGATTCATCTTTCACTATTTAGAGTAAGAAACAAAATAAATCCTTGTGTATTTATTAGCCAGCTCACTAATTATCAACTGATGTCCTATCATATATCCTCTATACCCTCATATTATTTGGAAGAAAATTCTACACATCAAATCATTTCACCAACAAAAATGTCAGCCTATATAATTAAACGTCATTTTAAAGAATGATAACCACACATTTTCAAATTTATGAAAATAAAAGCATTTTAAGGATGACCTGTGATTATCTTGGGAACCACAGTGATTTGTGCTAGAAAATATTTAATATTGGTTGTTGACTTTATAGAAAATTTTAACTGGTAAATGAATGAATAGAATATTATGGAAAAACTAATTGTCTATAAAGCATATGAAAAGATTGTTGGATGATAATATAATGTGAATTCAAGTTTTTCTTTAGGAGACTTAGGCTATTGTGGGACTAGGTGTTTTTCCCTCAACAAAGTCTTCCCTCTCATCCTTTCTCTTGTATCCTGGTTATATTCTTTTACTTCCTTCCAAACTTTGCCCTAAGAGAAAGAACATGGTTTTGTTGTATAAATTCGATTTGAAATCCTGTGGACACTGGGTGAATTATTATTTAAAACTGTAGCTCTGATTTCTCAAAGATAAAATGAGGATAATATTTATACAATTTGGTGCCAGACCTAGAGTAAACTTTCAAAAAATGTTTGCTACATGGATGAATGAATAATGTCAGTAATGTTTTAGTACTAGATCAGCACTTGATCAAAGTTCTCCTTCCATCTTGCTTTATTTCCCTATAGTTTGAAATTCTGGCTCCAGTTTCATCTGCCTGCTTCTTCCTTGATTAAATATTGATAGAAAATCAGATGCACTGGATCTATGAGTATGTCTTGTGATTCAGAATCTGAATGTTTATTTATCCATAACTCAGATATTCTGTTTGTAGATTCCAGTATCAGGGCTACAGTTTAAACTTCAGACTGATTCTTACATTTCTCTCTCTCTTCAACTTGTGATCATTGTAATAAGCTTAAGAGAAAAGCAGGGAACAAAATGGAGAAATATTCATTCAGAAAATAAGATACATTGGAGCATCAGTATTTTAGACATTAATGTAATAGTTGGGAGATACTAGCAAGTGTGAATGATATGGTTTGACTGTGTCCCCACCCAAATCTCACTTTGAATTGTAACTCCCATAATCCCTACATGTTGTGGGAGGGACCCAGTGGGAGGTAACCGAATCATGGGTGCAGGTTTCTCCCATGCTGCTCTCATGATAGTGAATAAGTCTCACAAGACCTAACGGTTTTATAAAGGGCAGTTTGCCTGCACACACTCTTTTACCCGCCACCATGTAAGATGTACCTTTGCTCCTCCTTCACCTTCTGCCATGACTGTGAGGCCTCCCCAGCCATGTGGAACTGTGAATCCATTAAACCTCTTTTTCTATATAATTTACCCAGTCTCAGGTATGTCTTTATTAGCAGCATGAGAACAGACTAATACCGTGGATTTCCTAGGAAGAGGTGGGTATGAGACCTGGTCTCAGTGAGAAGAATGAAAGAGATATGTCAATATTTGAAAGCTTGCCATCTTCCTTACTGATTGGCCTTGTTCAGCTCTGTTGCTGTCTTGCAATAATGCCAGCCCACTTCTGGTACTCTAGAGCAGAAAGAACTTTCTCACATTCCAACCAAGATCAGGCCAATGGAGGAAATGTTGGCAAAAATACTCAAACCAGATCAAAATGTGGCTCAAAGAGAATGACGCAGTTTTATACAATGAGTCAAGTAAGTTATGTTGCACAATGAATATACTGTAACCCATATGAAAGTTTTTTCTTGAGTATATCACATAGGGAGAAAAGCAAAAATATGTTCAAAAATACTCAGAAACACACAATTTGGCTTGCAGATTGTTGAAGACTTCTGCCTTTACTATGCAATGTCAACCTTTTTCAAATGGAATCTAAATGACTGAAGGAAAAGAATCTCACCAATTGATTTGACTGAAGATTTTGAGGTGGATGTGGATTCTTTGTGTTTGTCTAAAACTTTGTCTCTCTTTTTGATGGCCCTCTGAAGAGTAGGATAAGCCATGTCTTGTCAGAACCCTGAGACAAGTAAGGCAGAAGATCTAGTTGGAAAGGTTGAGGTGTTAATTGTGTATTCTAGTTCCTCTACCTTCACAGCGAAGTTGAGTGTGTATGTGTTAATCTCCCACTCTCTCTGCATTAAGCAAGGCAGATGATCTGAGACAATCGCATACACTGGTATTCAGGTGGTAGTCTCTGACCCTAGGGGGGTACCTGCTGGAAGTGAGCCCACCTGTTTGTTTTCTGAGGCTTAGGGACATTCAGGAATGCAAAGCCCCACTGACTCCAATAGCTAGGTCACTGGGAGAAAGTGTCTTTAGTCAGAGCTATAGAATTTGTGGCACTTGGTGTGTGTGACAACTTCTTCAAGGAAACATGAATAGACCTAGATTTATTACTGGGGAGAGCTGGAAGAAAGGCTCAGAAAGTATCATGCTGTGGCTCAGACTATAGGAGGGTTACTGTTTGTCTACTCTATTAGCTCACTGATGCAAATTCATTAGAAGCAAGGCTTTCAAATAGTCAATCACTGGAAGAAAGTACAGAAAACCCCTTCTAGAAAGAAAATGGGAACTGTGCATTCCAGCCTTGTTTCTTCATGGCACTCTGAGGATGGAGCCCCTGGAAGTGCTTAGACTCCCACTGAAAACCATCTATTTGTTCTGTAATCTAGAGAGACTCACGTGTGCCTTCTCCTGTTCCTTACAGGTGGAAGGTTTTTAGGATGCAGTCAATCAAGTGGTAGCTATGAGAGTTTGGGAACTCAATGCACGGCACAAACCCCATTTGGGAATGAACAGGGAACTGCATTTTAGAGCCCCTTCTCTACATTCCTCCACTGAATGAAGTCCCTAGAAGAGTGTGCAGGCTCATATAAAACTGCCACTGTTTTCTGTGGCCTAGAGAGTGTTGTATATGCCTAGTCCTCTCTACTCTCAGAGCTAGGAGGTTTAGGATACAGCCCCTTGTGTTAAAACTATGAAAGGTGGGGCACTCAATATGAGGACAAACTCATTCCAGGTGGGATTAATGGACCTGCCTTTATCAGTAGTGTGAGCCAGGGGAGAGAGCTCTGGAAAAGCCAATGTGTTTCTGAGGCTACCAGTGGGCTGTCTATCTGCCCCCTTTCTCCCCAGTGCATATTAGAAAACAGACCACCAAATAGCCACTGGAACAGTGTGCCATAAACCCATCCCAGGAAGTAACAGGTTGCTGCATTTTTTAGTCCCTTCTATGCATTGCTCCTGGGGCATGAGGTCCCTAGAAATGCTTACAAACTTGTATAAAATCACCACTTTTTCCTGTAGTTGAGGGAGACTTATGTATGTCTACTTCCCTCTACTCCAAGACCTAAGAGGTTTAGGATGTCATATCAGATGGAAGTTGAAATAGTGGAATGCTCGCCATTTGAACAAACCCTTTCCAGGAGGGATCAATAGACATAAGTTTTTGCTAAAAAAAACTGGCAGAGGCAGTATCTAATGTGTAGAAACCAACACAGAAGGTCAAAGAAAATGAGGAAACAGGGATATATATTCCCATTTAAGAATAATATAAATCTCCCAAATTCAACCCAAGTGGTGTGGAGATATGTGATTTACTTGAAAGGGAATTCAGAATAAAGGTAATAAAGATGTGCACTGAGGTCAGGAGGGCAATGTAAGAATAAACTGAGAATTTCAAAGAAGAGATAGAAAATTTTAAAAAGTACCAAATAGAAATTATAGCACTGAAGAATACTATAACTGAAATTAAAAATCCAATAAAGTGATTCAACAGCAAGCTAGATCAAGCAGAAGAAAGGATCAGTGAACTCAAAAGCAGGTCAGTTAAAGGCATTCAATCTAAGGGGCAAAAATAGAAAAGAATGGAAAATACTGAAGGTAGCTTGAGACATATGGAACAGCATCAGGCTGTATATCACATGTGTTACTGATGTACCAGAAGAGAGAAAGTCACATTAACCATATTCAAAGAGATAAGGAAAGAAAACTTCCCAAGCCCGTGTAAGGAAATAGAAATCCTGACTTCAGGAGCTCAAAGCTCCTGAAGTCAATGAGGTGACTCCAAGGAGGCATACATTGAGAAACATCATACTCAAATTGTCAAAAGTTAAAGACAAAGAGTTTTTCAAGCACCTAGAGAAATGCAAATTGTTATGTACAAGGAAATCCCAATGATATTATCAGCAGATTTTTTTCATTCAAAACCTTGTAGGCTAGAAAGGAATAAGATGATATATTCAAGACCTAGCAAGGGGAAGCCAACGAAGAATACTATACCCAGAAATCATGTCTTTCAAATATGAAGGATTGAAAAGACTTCATAAGACAAGCAAAAGTTGAGAGTTTATCACCACTATACTTGCATTTTGAATATTTCAAAGGTAGTTCTTCAAGATGGAGAAAAATGGTAATTAGTAACATGAAAATATAAACCTTACTGCTAAAAGTAAGAATGTTTTAAAATCCAGTACGCTCTAACACTGTAATGGCAATGGGTAAGTCAATCATGTCTTTAGTATAAAGGTTAAAGGTCAAAACTATTAAAAATGACTAAAGCTACAATAATTTCTTAAGGAATACAAATACTGAAAAGATGTCAATTATGATATCAAAAACATAAAACATAGGAGGAATAGGACCAAAACTGGAGAGCTTATGTATGTGATTAAAATCACATTTTTATCAGTATTATTCACAATACCCAAATATGAAATCAGCCTAAACGTTCATCAACAGATGAATTGATAAAAAAGATGCTGTATATGTCCACAATGGAATATTATTCAGTCATAAAAAATAATGAAATCCAGTCCTTCCCAACAACAATGATGGAACCAGAGGGCATTATGTTCAGTGAAATAAGCCAAGAACTTAAAGATAAATATCACATATTAAGTAGATCCCATGAAAACAGTGAATAGAATTATGGTTACCAGAGGCTGGAAAGGGTAGGGAATGTGGGAGATGAAGAGAGGTTTTGTAATGGATATAAAAATACAGTTAGATATAATAAGTAAGTTCTGGTATTCAACAGCGCATGCAGTAGGTTGATCATTGTTAACAATAATTATATATTTCAAAATAGCTAGAAGAGATTTGGAATGTTCCTAACACAATGAAATAATAAATGTTTAAGGTGGTGAATATCCTATTACCCTGACTTGAACATTAAACATTGTATCAAAATGTCACGTTCCCTATAAATATGTACAATTATTATGTATCAATAAATAAATGACAATTTTAAAAAACAATTCTCCACCCACCACAAAATTAAGTTGCTAACAACCTAAAATAGCCTGTTATATGTATAAGGTATTTTCTGTAAGCCTCAGCATAACAACAAAGCAAAGGTCTATAAAACATACACAAAACATCAAAAGAAAATATTCAACCCATATCATTACAGAAAGTCATCATACCACAAAGAAAGGAGGCAACAAAGGAAAAAACAAAGGATCTACAAAACAACCAGAAAACAATTAATAAAATGGCAGTAGTAAGTTCTTACCTAGCAGTAATTACGTGACTATAAATGGATTTAATTCTCCAATCAAGTCATAGAGTAGTTGAATGGATGAAAAAACAAGACCCAACTCTATGCTGCCTACAAGAGACACACTCTCTTTCTAGCAAGGACACACATGGACTGAAAGTGAAGGGACAGAAAAAGATATTTCATGCAAAGGGAATCCAGAAAAGAGCAAGAGTAGCTATATCAGATAAAATAGACTTTATGTCAAAAACTATAAAAAGAAACAAAAAAAGGCCATTACATAATAATAAAGGGGTTGACTTTGTAAGAGGACACATTAATTGTAAACCTATATGCACCCAAGATCAGAGCACCTAAATATACGAAGCAAATATTAATAGATAAAGGAGAAATAGACTGCAATACAGTAATAGCAGGCAACTTCAATTCTACATTTTCAGCAATGGAGAGATATCCAGGTGGAAAAACAGGAAGGAAACATCAGACTTTGTGTTAGGCTCTTCTTGCATTGTTATAAAGGAATACCTGAGACTGAGTGATTTATAAACAAAAGAGGTTTAATTGGCTCACAGTCCTGCAGGCTACACAAGCATGGCACTGGGATCTGCTTGGCTTCTAGGGAGGTTTCAGAGAACTTGTATTTATGCTAGAAGGTGAATCGGGACCAGACACATCACATGACCACAACAGGAGCAAGAGAGAGATTGGAGGAAGTGTGACACACTTTTAAACAACCAGATCTTGTGAGAGCTCACCCACTATTGCAAGGACACCACTAAGGGGTTGGTGCTAAACCATTAATGAGCAATCCACTCCCATGATCCAGTCATGTCCCATCAGGTCCCACCTCCAATGTTGGGGATTACAATTCAACATGAGATTTAGGGGACAAACAACCAAATTACATCAGACTTAATTTGATACTCTAGACTAAATGGACCTACTAGACATACACAGAACATCCTACCCAACACAAACAGACTCTTCTCAAATTAACACAGAACGTTCTCTAGCATAGATCATATGTTAGGCCAAAAAACAAGTTTTAACAAGTTGAGAAGACCAAAATCATATCAATTATCTTTTCTGACTATACTGGTATGAAACTAAAAATCAGTAATAGGAGGAGTCATTGAAAATGAACAAATATGTGGATATTAAACCATATGCTCCTAAACAATGATTGGGTCAATGAAGAAGTTAAAGGAGAAACTAAAAAATATCGAGATAAAAGTAGCCCTAAAAGGGAAGTTTATAGCATTAAACCTATATAAAAAAAGAAGAAAAGTTGTCAAATGAAAAAACTAATGTTACATCCCACAGAACTAAAAAAAGAACAACCTATGACTAAAGTTAGCAGAAGAAAAGAAATCACAAAGATCAGAGAATATATAAAGGAAATAGAAAGCAGAAAAACTACAGAAAATATCATCTGAAAAAAGAGTTGAATTTTTTTTGAAAAGCGAAACAAACTGACAAAATTTTAGCTAGAAAACAGAAAGAAGGCTCTAAATCAGAAATGTAAGAAGTGATATTACAATTGATAGCACAGAAATCAAAGACATTAAGAGACAACTATGAAAAACTATTTGCCAACAAATTGGACAACCTATTACTTCATTCTAACAGCAGGAAGGTGAGCTTCTTAATAGGAACCTATCCTATTTTTCAGAAATTTAAGGAATAGTGAGTTCAAATGCTGTTTTGGTGATGTGTATCACCATCCAGCTACTTTCTCTTTAAATAATTCTTAGGTTTTTTTCTGATGTGTTTTTCAGAATAACTGCAATAGTTACAATTTAATCATTAGTACTAAACTTTCACCCTATCAGGCCACAGATTTGCGGGAGTTGTTATGCAACTGTTGTTCTAACAGAACCTGAAAACGCTTTCAAATGAATCAACACTCTATGGAGCTTCATTAAAGGGGTGGAAGATATGAATCCTTGAACGGGCTAATAAGTGTGTGCTTCCTGTTCTCTTTTTTCTTGGCAAATGATCTAACTCCTTTAGCTTATCTCATTATTTTCCAGGGGTTTAGTTATCTTCGCCGACAAATAAGACATGAACTAAACCGATACTGTGGTGTTGTCTTATTTGTCAGAGAAGATTATTGGCCAGACTGTGTAGAGACAGAGGTTTTGAAATCTCTCTTAAGCATGAAAACTTGGGGAGATGATCAAATGCCTAAAGACAATTTTTTTGTGTGTAGAAAAATCAGTGTGAAAAACTTCTGGGGTCAAAACTATGTTGCCCGATGAGCACAGGCAGTCTTCAAGGGGGTTCAGTAAAGATATGCAGGCCCACATATGACTCAAGAATGAATAGAAATCTGGGCAGATTGTAAGCATGACGGGAGTTTCCCTCCTTCTCATGGAGGTTTAAACTAGGTTCACAGTAGGCAGGGACTCTGCCTCATTTTTCATTTATCCAGGAGGCATGCAGTAAATATTTGCTGGATAAATGAATGAATCGTTCCAAGCTCTGTTAGCACAGTGCTGGACAAAAGTAGTGTTCAAAACTTATTATTGAATGACAGCATAAGGTATAAATATATACTTTACTGTTGGAAGGGAACCTACATATAGCTATGCTACTGGGGTCAACTTTACCCCATTCCACACCCACATCAAGCAGCCTCCTGAATTGGTGGTAGCCGAGTGTAAGGTGGAAATGGACATGAACAGCACTGGCCCTGGGAGAGAAATTCAACCTCCCTGTGCCATTCCCTGCCTCCTGCTGCTCCCACCCAGCTAGTCAGCCCTGCAGATGAAGGAAGAAGTGGGCATATGCCTTTAGTGATGGCGGGGGGTGGGTGTCAGAGGAAGGGGGTGGAAATTAGTTTGGGGAAGGGAACCAGAAATAACAATGGATTTGAAAAGCACCAGTTATAAAGCAATGGCTTCACTGAATTCAACCTTTTAATGGGATAACCTAACAATGAATTTTCTCATTGTTTCCCTAGTACATGCTCTCTTTGTTGTATTCATAGAATCATAAAAAATATGAGGGGGAAATGAACTGTAGACATACTTGGTGCCAACACCTTCATTTTGCAAATTAAGAAAGAGCCCTTTACACCCAAGCATCCTCAAGTCACACACTCACTACCGATGGGTGGGGACATTGTCACTCTTCCTGCCCTTTCACCTACTCTAGTCCATCCCCATGAAAGGAATTCTGTATTAGTCCGTTTTCACACTGCTATAAAGAAATACCCAAGACTGGGTAATTTATAAAGGGAAGAGGTTTAATTGACTCACAGTTCTGAGTGGCTGGGGAGGCCTCAGGTAAGCTAATGTTATGGCAGAAGGCAAAAGAGAAGCAAGTACCTTTTTCACATGGTGGCAGGAAAGAGAGACAGCGTGAAGGAGGAACTGCCAAACACTTATAAAACCATCAGATCTTAGGAGAACTCACTCACTATCATGAGAACAGTGTGGGGGAACCACCCCATGATCCAATCACCTCCCACGGGGTCTCTCCCTCAGCACATGGGCATTATGGGGATTACAATTCAAGATGAGATTTGGGTGGGGACACAGAGACAAACCATATTAGATTCTGTCTGTAAACAAGTTAAAGATTAAACAAACTGAGCTGGTACTCCAGGCCACACCACCATGCAGGGTGTGGCTGGCCAGCCCTGAGGGATGGGAGAAGCAAAGACTAGCAAAGAACAGCCAATGAGGGCTGTCCCTGCATTCCGTGGTGACCAGCCTCTAGCAGCCCAGCCCCAGAGTAGTGAACAAAGTCAGCTTCCTCCGGGAGTGTTGACCTCCTATGGGAGGAGCGGCTGCCAGGGTGCCTGTTAAATATGATGAACCCAAAATTTCAAAGGGCAGGAACAGAGGGTTTGGTCAAGTGGCAGACACCAGTGTGGCAGGCTGGCAGGCTGAAGACTGCAGATTGCAGCATAAACAAATACTGAGGAAGTCAGGAAAAAGGTCAAACTGAGCCATTAGGATTGCTCTGCTTCAGTCTCTGGTGCAGGAACTGTAAGCTTACAGGAGACAGGGACATGGATGAAAATGGATGGACAGGAATGGAGGGATGGGCTTGGCTGCCATGACGGGGGAGGCTGTTGAGCTGGTGAGTCTGAGGAGCAGCAAAACAACTCCAACTGAATCTCACTCCCTTGCAGTGAAAAGCCAATCCCTGCATTTGTTCAATACCAAGGAAACATATGCCAAGCTCCTCAGTCAGGCACTGTGAGAAATGAGACAGACACAGCCTCGACTTCTCCTTCAGGGAGGAAACTGATAACAACTAACGTTGACCTCAAAACATGTTTCTTTTACTGCTTGTTGTAACGAACATTTAGTTTTTGTATCCTGGCAAAGAGAAAACGGGATTCTGACTGACACTTCTGAGAACGCATCATAGTGGGTGACATTTGAGCTCTCGGGATTTCTACAGGCCAAGATGTCTGAAAAGGGTAATCAATTCAAGCCCTAACCTACTTTTACATTTTTACTCCCGTCACTCTCCTGGAAGCCACCCCTGGTCTGAAGTCCTTCCACCCCTTTCTGTGGTCACCCCAGCTCATGTTTATTCCCGATCCTAATTTGTGCTTTTCATGTCCCAAGAAAGGCAACATAGGCCTAGAGAAGCATAAACAAATTTGAATTCATTTTTATATATCTGTTAAAATGCACCTTTTCTGTGAAACCTTTCTTCAGGTCACCCAGACACAAATAAAGGCTTCTTCATTTGTGTTCCAATTATACCTAGTATGCCTGGCCATTTCAGAGTCTGTCATGGTGTGTTATTTATTTGTTTGCCTCACTTAATCTCTGACTAGGTTGTGAATGCATTCAGTTAATCAGCACTTACTGGATACTAACCATGTACATAGCATCTGCTTGATAAAAGTATATAGAGATAATACATTTTTGTTAAATGAACCTACAATACAATGTGCTGAGGCTATAGAATTCACTGCACTGAGACATATAGATGAGAAAAAATGGAGTTCAGGAAATGGCTACTTTGGTGTGGCTAATGCAAAGAATTACAGAATTATGCTGAGGTTGTAAAATAACAGTCAAGAACCAAAAGTCAAAAAGCAAGGTAACAAAACTGACTTATCTATCAATTTTATGCATTGAGCTACTGTCATGGTTTTAGTTATATACTTATAGCCACTAGCTATACAAAACATAAGCTAAGTTTTGAGACTTCTGTTGTGCCACAATGCTTTTTGCAGCCTTTTTAGTAATTTGTTCTAAAGTGGCTGATTAAAGAAATTGTATATATATATCTGCATAAATCTCATAACTGGGGGCATTATACCCAGGAGGCTTTGTAACAAGGTATCTTGATATCATCCTAGTAATTGTCTTTTAATTTTGTGAGAAGTAGGAAATTCTTTATGATTGGGATGGCTAAAAAGGGGTCATACAATGACCCAGGAAGCAAAGTCCCTTATTTTGCCAGCTATTTAGGCATCTGTGTGCCTTTGGTTTGGAGGATCTAACTTAATTTTTCTCTCACCAACCAAGAAGCAGCATCGATAATTTTTATCCCTCAAACTTGGCCCTTACATTCTCACATTCCCATCTCTTCTGTGATAATGGCTGGGCCTAGAGGGAAGGTGCTTACACAGTTTTAGCAGTGGAGCATTAGCAATGAACATAGATCAGGCTCAGTGGACTGTGAATGGTTTTTAAGTTTCAGAGATATCAGGTAGAGAGGAGAAAGGTAATTTTTGTTGTTTTACCTAATTTTGTAAGCCATGCATAGAATTAGCAATGTTTTAAACAAAAAGGACATAAGTGCTGCCTAGCTGTGACAATGAAAGGAAAAGGACACTCATAGGTATCTGGACAATTCAAAATTATCTAGCATTAAGGCATAAAACAAAGTATATTAATTTAGATGAAGGAAAAAATACTAAATCAATAGTTACAATTTAACTGGCCCAGTGTCATATGAAAGCAGTTTATTTTGACGGTCATCTTCTCCCATGTCTGAAGATGAGGCTTTGGTTAACTTGAATTTAGTGCCAGATACCAGGGTTGATATTTAAGATTCAATAGAAGTCAAGTGCTCCCTTTTAGATGAGACAGGTGTACCCAGGGGTCAAAGCCTCGTAATTTAACAGCGCAAAGATTAGTTAATGGGATTTGATAAAGATCTTTTTTTTTTTTTTTTTTCCTGGTAGCATTAGAGTTCATTCTAATATGCCTTAATATAGGTGCTGGGGCTTGCCCACAGTGCTTTTGATATATAAGGCCCAGACATTCTTCCAGTTTTTCTTGAGCAATGACACCAGGAAGTTGACAGCCAGGTCAATGTTTTACACAAACTCATCGTCTGTCATCTTCACATGGCCAACAGCCACAGCCAGACATAACACTTTCTTCATATGGAACTTGATTGTGGGCTTGGCCTCATCCCCTTTGGCCACCATGTTTTCGTTGTGTGTGAGCAGAGAAGGGAACTCTCCTCCTTTATTTAGGCTTGGGCCGAGGATTCGTGGGATCTGCTTGATCAGAGACTCTGAAGCCAAAAATGCATCATACTTCTTGGCCAGCTTTTTGACCAGTTTATTCTCATTGAGTTTTTTCATCATCTTGATGTTCACGTCGGGGATACCCATGGCCTTGGCCTCATCACAGTGCTGCTGGTCCCCCAGGGAACACAGCGAGAACTTGGGGTGGGGAGTGGACTTAAGCCTGAGAAGCAATTTGTCCTTCTGGGGGTCACAGTTCTTCAAGGTGATCTGCAACTCCACTGTCTCCAAAGATACTTGTCCTGCTTCCTGTGCAGGACTTTCTGCACTGCCTGGTACAGTGTCGCCAGAGACTCCGTTGCTCATGGCTTCTCACGCAGCACTAACTAGAAAAGAGCAAGACCTCCTTTTAACGGAGGGAATCTCTCAAATGATATCTAATCATCCAGCTGAAGGTGGTGATACTGGAGTTTATGACTTATTTGGAAGCTGTAGAAAGATTTTATAACCTCAGGGTGATTCATTTTTATAATTTTGGGGGTGCGGTCATTACAATCCTTGTCTCTTTGGAGAGTCAAAACACTTTTATGTACAGGTTTATTATTATTCACGTGCCACCAAAATTCATCTGAGTTTAATCAATTTGCGTTCATGTTGATTGCCTATAGATTTGGATTTAATTCTTCCATCATAGTTTGTATCTTCTATTCACCTCACTTAGTTCCTAGGTTTTATTCTTTCTCTCTGCCCTCCTGCTGGATTGAGATCTTTCCACCTCATTCCATGTGTTTCCCTTTTAGTTTATACCGTTTCTCTCTTTTGGTGGTTATCTTAGAATATGCATATTTAATTCTAATTTTTACTCCTTACATATAAAAACCTGAGAATAATTCAATTCCAGCCACTTCTATAACTTACATATCATATTGTCCAATATTCTAGATATACCTTGATTTGTAAGCCTACAAATTCCAAAACGCTGTTTTACACCAGCATTGACCAATAACCTTCTTTGATATATAAATGTTCGGTATCTGTGCTATCCAGTGTGTTAATCACTAGGGCCACTGAGCACTTAAAATGTGGCTAATACAACCCAGGAACTGAATACTCAATTTAATTAATTCAATTTATTGATAATTTATTTGCTCTCTTGCTGTGGCTGGAGTGCAGTGGTATGATCTTGGCTCACTGCAACCTCTGTACCTCTGTCTCCCAGGTTTGTGATTCTCCTGCCTCAGCCCCCCCAGTAGCTGTGATTACAGGTGGCCGGCTGTATTTTGCACATTTAGTGGAGATGGGTTTCACCACGTTTGCCAGGCTGGTCTCAAACTCCCAACTTCAAGTTGATCTCCCTGTCTTGGCCTCCTAAAGTATTGAGATTACAGGCATGAGCCACTGTGCCCGGCCACGTTTATTTAATTTAAATAGCCACTGATGGCTGCTGCCTACCAAAATGAAGACCAGTTTCATGCAATGGGCATGTTTAGATTCAAAACATCCCCCTTGTGTGTGCTTACCATTTCTTTGTAAAATCATCTTCCTTCTTAAGTTTCATTTTCTTAAGAGATAGCATGACATGAAGGGATTTTTTTCAGCAAGCAAAAATAGTTAACAATTGACACTCAAAGTGAAAAATATTTACAGGGGTAGTGAATTCTAGACCTCTCGTTTCCTCAGCAGTTTTCATTTTTCCAGCTTTCATTGTTGCTGTTGAGAAATCAGCTGTCAATCTGTCTTCCTGTTTTTATGATCTACAGTGACGTGTAGATACCCCAGGGTGTGTGTTGTTTCCAACAACTTACTTGGAAGTTGCTGAAAGTTGTGTCACTTTCATTCCTCCAGCAAACAGATTCAGAGACTAAGTGAGGAGTGTAAAAAGGCTATCAAGGGCTAACACCTGTGAACGACAAGGGCAGGAAGCAGAATACTACCGGGAGAGCCTCACAACATGATGCAGAATGGACAGTCTCAAATAACTCACAGGGAACCCTGGAGCAGTCTGCCTATTACAGAAGTGCTTAGTCACTGGCTGGAGGCCACCCACGCAGTGCATGTCCTTAGCTCAATGGCTGAGGCAGATGCAGAAGGCAATGGTCTGGACTGTCAACAGTCTACACTCCTTGCAGCTGAACAGCCAGTTATTTCTCAAAAAAGATCAAGAGGTGCATCTCCATGGCTGCCACAGGTTTTCCAAATCTCTTAGACTGTTCTCTTTCACCAAGCTGGGAAAATCTGAGCCCAGCCATCTCATTTCCCACCAACCCAGTCATTTGTTAAAAAAATAACGAATCTATCAAGCATTTTCAGTTCAGCCACACCAGACAGGCTTCTGAGAACATCTAGCATGCTACATTATCAATTCGAAGTCTGTTTTAAATTGTGTACCATGGGAAAATTACCCATTTTATTAAATATTTAGGGAGTGAGGGGCCTCATGTCTGAACAACTGCTCAATAAGAGTGATTTCCTCATTCCAAGACACTTAGAAAACACCAGCCACACTGGACCACTTCTGCAGCAAAGCACTCACCTGGGACAGAAGCCATCTGACATCTGCTATCTCTTCTCACCCCTACCCCTCTCATTAGGTAACAGCAAAGCTCCCTCTACCCCCACCCAGCTCCACCCTCTGCCAGGAAACTTTTCCTCCCTGACTCCAGGAGGGTAGCGAGGCATGTCAGTCACTGCCCCACAATTGGAGCCAGCAACTGGTTCACAGGTGGCCATGTGGCCCAACTCACATCCATGATCTGGAAAAGTACAGCTCCCTTCCACTCTTTGAATTCTGAGCTGTAACATGCTTCCCCGGGCTACTAAGAAAGAGAAAAGAAAGAGACTCAAACAGGCAGAAGCCAAGAGAGTAGAGAAGGCCATGGTGTTCTGTCCCGGGCACACGGTGCCTGGATGGGCTCCAGCTTCTCCCGAGTGCCAGGTGCGCATGCACCCCAGGGGTTGTCCTCCCTTCCAGTGAGTTTTGGACTAATGCGGATAATCAGCAAAAGACATTCTCTTCCTGTCCGGTGGCCCCTGTGAACACAGGCAGGGGAAGAAGGCCTGCGACTTTCTCACCACAAACTCCTCCCACCCACCCCTACCAACGTTCCTCTTCCCTGAGTCTGCAAACCTCTGGGAAGCTCTCAGGCCTCACCGAGAAGACTGGAGGGCTGGATCTGGTTCACTCTTTCCCTGGGGTCTGAAGGATCTGCGCCCTGCGTTCAAGGACTCAGATGAACAAGACTGTGTCCCTTTCACGTGGAGAAGCCGAGTTCCACAGAGGTTGCGGGAGGAGCCGGCATCACACAAGGACTCGGAGGGGCGCCTCGAGACTCCCAGGACAGAGACGGCAGCCCCAGGTGGGAAAGGCCCAGGCCAGGGACACGCTGGACCTGAGGTGGGGGAAGGGAGGAGCCCTCAGGCGCCCCCACGAGGCCGGCGCGCTCCGGGTCCTAGACGGGATCGCACGCTCCTTGCGGGCCCCGTGCAGGGAGCGCGGGACGCTGGCCGCCTTCTTCCTGCGCAGGTTCTGGCGCCGCTGCTTCTTCACCTTGTCCGCCCAGCGCTGCCCCAGCTGGCGCCGCCGCCACCGCTCCAGCACTTCTCCTTGCGCCTCAGGCTTCTATGGGAGGCGCTGGGGGTTCCGGATTGTTGCGCCGTCCGCCTGGTTCGGCAGGTCTCTCCGCTCCGCTTCACGTTGGCCTCCAGCTCTCGCGCCTTCCGCTGGTCTCGTCCCCGGAGTTCAGCAGCGTCCGGGCTTCCTCCCTTTCGGCTGCGCAACGCTCCCCTTCACCTCCTGCTTCTTCCTCCTCTTTGCGGCTTGCTGGCCGACTCGTGGTCACTCACTTCCACCTTGTGGACTACCAGCCCCGACGGCTCTTGCGGCTCCTGGCAGGCCACCTCGGGGGTGGGCTTGGTCGCCGCCCTGGCCCTCGCCCTCTCACTTTGGCCTTTTCTGTATTCCCTTTTGCCGCAGTTCCTTCGCTGCTTCTTCCGGTCTGCTGCTTCTCTCGTCGCCTTTTCTCCAAAGCGCTTGGCCTCAGCTCCTTAGCATTGTTCTGGCCCCGGGCCTTCTGTATTTTCTTCTGCAGTCGCAGTGGTTTTAATGTATGGGGGAAAGAGAAACATTCTATAGTCCTTTGATGAGGTCACTATCTTCTAGTGAGCCTTTGCCCTGGGATATGACCTTCGAAAGTGCTTCTCAGCATCCATTCCCCGTCCCCTCCACTTAGGTGAAACAGGAATGCTAGAGGGGTTGGGCTGAATGTTTCTCTTACTTCAGTTAAGCCCTTGTAATTTCCCTTGAGGGAGGGAGGACTAGAATGTTCTGGACTTTTCTCCACCTTCTGCTAGGAGCATGAAGAGACTATTCACAGCATTCGCAGTGAGAACTTGGTGGGGATCCTGGAGGAAAAACACAAAAGTGTAAAGACCCCATGAGACTGAGCACCCAAGAACTTTAAACTCTCAAGCTTGTCTGCTCTGAGCCTCAACAATTCATGAATTATTACATGTTCCTAAAAATACTGGCTTCGTCTGTGGTCTTCTAAACCTGGGCTTTAGTTCCTAGAATTGAGAATAAATTGCGATTATCTGTCTTTATCTGTCTGTTTTCAGGACAGCACTTTGCTCTGTGACTTCAATTCTGTCATGGATCTCAGAAGATTTATTTTCAGTTTGTTTAGTTTTCTCATTGATGAGAAGATGGGAGGGATAATCCCAAACTTTACTTGTTAAAGTGAAAACCAGAAGTTATGCTAAATGTTAAAATAGATAATAAGCATAAAACAAAACAAAACAAAATTAGCTTGGATATAGAGCCCTTCTTCAGAGAAGATCAGGAAAGGAAGAACATTTATTTCTTTCTCTGCAAAAGTGTAAGTTTTGTTGTTGTTATTAGCAAGGAAACAGAGTCAATTATCAAACTTCAGAATCTTGACACAGAAGTGAGTTAGCACTTGTTAGAATCTTTAAAC
Organism: Papio anubis; assembly: GCF_008728515.1. Classification (NCBI taxonomy): domain Eukaryota; kingdom Metazoa; phylum Chordata; class Mammalia; order Primates; family Cercopithecidae; genus Papio; species Papio anubis. Next base: position 16,495,411 of record NC_044983.1, read on the forward strand.
TAGACATAACTAACTCTAATGCTTTTCTTTGAAGACACAAACAACATGCTTTCTACTTGTATAAGTCACAGTGAAGAAGGAGCTTTTCTTTATGGTATCACTGTTGTTACCCAGCCCATCTCTGTATCTCTTACTTGTATGGTGAGGAAGTGCTCAGTGACAGCTCAGGTATTCCCCAATTCTCCTCTTCTTCCATATGCAAAACTTTGATGAAGTAAAATTTTGGCTTGAGTCTTGATGAGCACCGTGTGGGAGGCTGTAGGGTATTGTCAAGCTCTCAGACATCTCAAACCCCCAGCCTCAGGTGTTTCTGTCCTTAGACACCAGGATTCTTGACTCTGGTCTTACTCTCCCTTAGTCACAAGTCTCCTCATCTCATAGTTTCCCATGACGATTCTTGCTGGACATCCTGAAGAATTTCAGTCACAATGACAATAATTAGAGACAATCTCAGAATTATACATGTGCCAATCTGGATGGTAACATTTTAATTCCAGGCATCAAGTTTCCAACAATCAAGGAGAAAAATGACCATAATCCATTGAAAATTCCTCTCCCATACTGCGTCAAAAATGGTCCAGATCACAATCCTACATGCTGGAATTACTTCCTCTGCCCGTCTCATCCCCATCTTGGCCAAAGGTTTTCCAGCAAGATCTGAATTTTAATCCATCTCTCTTCGCCTGTGTGTCCTGACTAATTTGGCAGAAGGAGTTCTTTCTTAAAACCTTGCCATTTAACTCACAAATGGAAATGTGAAGGGTCAATAGGTATGTGAAGAACCTATTCACCCCTATTCACTGGGAATCAGAGAAGTGAAAATGAAAAGAACCCTGAGCTATCATCTTAGATACATAAAACTGTCAAACATTTGAAGGTGACTAACACCAAGTGTCAATCAGGATATGAGGAAAGTAGGAATTCTTCTACACAAAAGGAAAGAAATCTGGCAGTGCCAAAAGAAAAATTAAGTACATCTATGATCTGCCCCTCCACAGATCCCTTTCCTAATACGTATATCCCAGTGATGCTCTGCTAATCTACAGGGGATGTCTAGAAAGGTATTCATCACATCAGTGTTGATAATAACCAGGAGGAGGAGGCAATCAAATGTCCTTCACAAGTGGAACTGGTAAGTTAAAAAGACTTACGTTGGGTTTCTCTAAAACCAGGCCCCAAGACAAGGATTTGTATTCCAGTGGCTTATTTTGATTTAGAAGATGATTTAAGGAATCACCAGTGCGGGAGTGAAACAGTGAACCCAGTACACCTTGAGAATCAATAAAAAGGTGCATTGTTGGCAGGTTGCCTGTGAAGAAAGGGAGCATAATCCCAGTAGACAACACCAGGAGGCAGTTTTGTACATGCCTAAGAGTAATCCCACCTTAGCATGTAGAAAACAAGGATATTTACTCTCCAATTCCTGTCTTCTAGGCTGAGTGGTGGTCCCAGGTGCATTAATTTGTAGTTCACCTGCTCAAGCACAGGCCAAAAGAAAGCCTTCCCACAGAGAGTCCCAAGTTCATGTGGCAGGACACCAGAGGTATGTAGTGGAACAGTAGGTGCTGAAGGCAACAATTACCTCATGAAAACTACAGATCTCACTCATATGTGGAATCTAAAATAACTGATCTCATAGAAGTTAAGAGTAGAATAGTTAGAGTAGTAGAAAGTTAAGAGTTGTTACTGGAGACTGGAGAGAAAAGGGTATGGAAGCTAGAAAAAAAGGAAGGATTTTGAATGTTCTCATGACAAAGCGATGATAAATGTTTGAGGTGACAGATATGCTAATTACCAGGATTTGATCTTTACACAATGTATGCATGAATCAGAACATCACACTCTACCAAATAAATATATACAGCTGTTATGTGTCAAAAAACATTATATACAATGTTAATATTTTATATTAATGTAAATAAAAATTTACATTCGTATTAATGTAAATTAAAAAGCAGCAACAAAGCCATATGATACATGTGACACTTATGCCACATGCATCGAGTTATTTCAGACACATTGTGTGGTACCTTTGGGTAAAGAAGCGAATGAGAGTGAGGATGAGATATGAAAAGAGGCAGAAGAAAACGAGAGGCCTTATAGGAATTGATGAAGAAAGAGTGCCATAATCTGAGAGTGTGACTAAAACCTTTCATCTTCCTCTTCTGCCTCTTCTAAGTTACTGGTTCTGCTTTTCCCCTTGACCTGTTTCAAGCTCTCACCTTCCATATCACACATGGGAAGTCTGGCATCAGACTTCCAGAGAGCAAGAACTAGGTGAAATACAATGGCACAGCTCTCCTAGCCTGTGGCATGGGTGTCATCAGATAATATAATTATCCATACCATTTTTAATGAAAAGATTCGCGTAAGAGATTCACAGAGGCAACCTGAGGCCCTGCAACTACATTTCCCAGAGATCCCTGAGGTGATCCTAACTAGACTCTGGGGTCAAGGTGATACGGAATTCCAGTGAGATCACTTCCCTTGCAGACTTTGGAAGGGAGATCACTTTATTACAGACCTTGGAAGCAAGAGGATTGCATTCAGCCTAGTTCCTGGTTGCTGGCCAAAGTAAGTAGAACTTTGAAAGTAATTTGCAGTGTACTTTGAAATTGGGGTATAAATCAAAAATAAAATCAAGTCCTCCTACTGACTGAATGGATCCCCTCTTGTCCTAGGCGACCCCAGAGAAACTTGAAAAACTAAATTCCAGGCCATAATGGAAAAGGAGGTGAGACACACCTCATTATACACACTCCCTTTCGGAGACCAGCATTAACATTGAAATAGTGATCATAAGACTGGCAAAATGGACTCTTTGTGGGAGTAAGATACCAAATTCCAATATGACTCTGGTTTGGCATCACATGACGATAGCAGACTTTGAAGGAAATCAATATATTTAATCCTCAAATTATATTTCTTTGACATATATTGAAATGATCTTGCAAAATCATCTTTTGTGGGGGAAATTTGCCTGTTTCTGGCCCTGCTCTGATTGAGGAGAGATTAAATGAGAGTCTGCCACCTTAAAAATTTGAAGAGAGATATTTACCATCTGTTTTCTCTAAGGCTGCTGGCTGGAGGTTTCATCTATATGACATGAACCATGGTTCCCACAACCCCCTTTAACTCAAGCATTTCATTATACTTCAGGGAGGAGACTACCCCTCATATTGTCTTTTGCCCAATTTCTGCCTCCAAAGAAAGAAGTAAAAACTAAAAGGCAGAAATGAAATCCACAAGCAGACAGCCTGGTGCCACACCCTGGACCTGGTAGTTAAAGATTGATCCCTGACCTAATTGGTTATGTTATCTATAGATTACAGATTATAGAAAAGCACTGTGAAAATTCCTGCCCTGTTTTGTTCCATTCTAATTACTGGTGCATGTAGCCCCCAGTCACTTACCCCCTGCTTGCTCAATCGATCATGACCCTCTCACACGGACCTCCTTAGAGTTGCGAGCCCTTAAAAGGGACAGGAATTGCTCACTCAGGGAGCTCAGTTGTTGGAGATGTGAGTCTTGCCAAAGCTCCCAACTGAATAAAGCCCTTCCTTCTTTAACTCTGCATCTGAGGGGTTTTGTCTATGGCCTGTCCTGCCACATACTGATTGCAAGTCTTCAGACAAAGCTTAACTCTTTCAACCAATTGCCAATCAGAAAATCTTTGAATCCACCTTTGTCCTATAAACTCTCCTACTTCAAGATGTATCAGATTTTCAGGCAGAGCCAATGTATACCTTATGTGGGGGCCATAGGCTGTTGGCCCCCTAAAGCTTCACTAAAAATCACTCACATGGGACAGATTGATTAAAAGGGGAAAGGGAATACAAATTTATTTAATATATATACATGGTCTATTAGCTAGGGCCCTTTAGAGGGCCAGAACTAATAGGATTGATGTATATATAAAGAGGAGTTTATTAAGGAGTAGTGAGTCACATGATCACAAGGTGAAGTCCCACAGTAAGCCGTCTGCAAGCTGAGGAGCAAGGAAGCCAGTCCGAGTCCCAAAACCTCAAAAGTAGGGAAGCCAACAGTGAAGCCTTCAGTCTGTTGTCCAAGGTACAAGAGTCAAAAAGCTGAAGAACTTGGAGTTTGATGTTCAAGGGCAGGAAGCATCCAGCACAGGAGAAAGATATAGGCTGGAAGACTAAGCCAGTCTAGTCTTTCCACATTCTTCTGCCTGCTTTCATTCTGGTTGTGCGGCAGCTGATTAGATTGTGCCCACCCAGAATGAGGGTGGGTCTCCTTTTCCCAGTCCACTGACTCAAACGTTAATTTCCTTTGGCAACACCCTCACAGACACACCCAGGAACAATACTTTGCATCCTTCAGTCCAATCAAGTTGACACTCAATATTAACCACCACACTTGGGAAACATGAGAATGAAGACCCAACTTCCCAATAAGTTACAGAAATTCATGTACTATTGTGAGGCCACAGTAAAGAGTGGAGACTCAAAGCATGGCCAGAAACAGGTAAATTAGTTTTACTGGCAACACAGGTTAAGAAAGAGAGGAAGGAAGAAACTTGGCTAGCAAAGGTGCCCTTGTTATGTAGACGAACCTTTTCTCATAAACAATAGATGGTAAATGTTTCTATCCAGATCTTTAAAGGTGTCAGACTCTCAATCTCTCTGGATCCTGGGAAAGGCTTAGAAAGGGGAGGGGGCATGGCTCTATTAATGGACGTTGTCCACAGACGCAAATTTTCCTCAGTTAAGACAGTTTTGCAATGCTACTTCTGTTTGTTGGCCAGTGGCAACCATTTTTAAATATATCAAAGAAATATATTCGAGGGTAAAATATTTTGATTTTCTTCAGTCTCCACTTTGAAATTTAAAACAAGTTTCACATACTAAAAGCCAAGGTAATAGCTTTGGAGAGATTTGGGTTAGAAGTATTTAGATAGAGACAGTCACAGCAGTGGAAAAACAAATTCAGGATAAATATAAATGAGCAAATTTAAATATATCATTCCATATCTTCTTTAGGCAGTCTCATGGTTTTGACGCGAGATCATTTCAGTTAAATAGCTATGTCTCATTCCAGGAGGTGGCACTGCAAATGGTTTAGGCCTCTAGACATAATGTAGGCAATCAGATTTCTAGTAGGAGGTATTTCTATAGAAACAGAAAAAAATAATAAAGGTTAATATCTGGAGTAGTCTATCTATAGACTAGCTTTTCTACAATCTCTGAGGCATCTTCATATTGCAGTGGCAATCTTCCAGATTTTCTGGAAGTTCAAACCAGTTGTTCAAGTGAACTTTCTGAGAAGACCTCGCATCAGCAGGTGTACATGAAGGTTGTTTATAAGTTACTGTTATTTTCTCCACATACCTTCACTTTGCAAGACTTTAAGAAAACCCCAGTTTTAATTGCTAGTGAATTCAAGTAAGAAAAATGGGAGAAAACATTGAAAATGTTACTTTGGAGACTTATAGCCAGGAAAAAATTCAGGTTTTGGTCTAAATTGTAAAAAATAATAAAAACTGAAAAAACAATGGACAAGGCCAGAAGATAATAAGATATACTACAGTTTTTGAAGTATAATTTTTCTGCTTCCAATTCTTCAATTTTATGAAAGACATAGTAGAACTGATTTATTTGCAAAATAGGTTTTGTTACTATACTTGGTCTGATTATTTGCATCAAGTGCAGCAAGAATAGATATGCACTGTATAGGCTTCTTTTTAAAAAAATGGCTTTGCTGGAACATTCTTTTTTGTAAAGAATCTCAGGTTAGACCTCTTAAAAACATCCTGAGCCCAATTAAGGATTTATCTCTTTCTACGAGATACCTGTATGAATTGAGTGAATTCTCTCTCAAGGTTCCAAAATAACTTGGGGTTCCTGGGCCTGTCAGAATGTGACCTTCTTTTACCCATTACAGGCCAGAAACCTGTGAAGGACCCTGTAATGGAACTGCATAGACAAGGTATGAGGCCAGTTTTATCCATAGGCCTATTATCAGCTTTATAAAGTCAATGTCAATTTCTTAAAAATATGCCATTCCAGTCAAATCCTTGACTTTTGTCTCCACTTGTGTCCTGTTAAAAAAGAAAACAGATTCTAATTGAATTTTTGCAAATAATTATATTCCCATAAATTAGCAATAATCACTAAGAGTTTCCAAATTTCAGAGAAATCAGGCAGATAGAAGGAAATATGCTTCAAATTTTGCTCACAAGAGTATACTTTACACAAATATTAAAAGCTGTAAATATCTAAAAAGAAAAAAATTTTCTTGACTCTGAAAAACAAACAAAAGTAGCAATGTTTCAACAAAACCCATGAAAAGGTTATTTCAGTCTTCTATTAGTTCTGTCTATGCAGTTAACTCCTATTCTGTTAGATATTGGGTCAGCAATCCTCATGAACATATTAGTCTCCATCAGAGTCCTGGGAGTTTTTTTTCTCTATACCAGTGGCACAGTCTCCAAAGTTATCATAAAGCTTCATTCAAGAGCACCCCTTAGAGTCCTAAGCTAATTGCAAACCACCTTTTTAAAAGGATCAAAGGAGAACAACTGTGAATGACAGAAGTCTTAGGACAGCCATGATCAAGGACACACTTGAGAAGGAAATTTGGTTATTTCTGTGGCATATAACAATTTAACATAATAATTATAAATACTAATAACATATATGAAGACATCAGAATGATAGGAATATCCCACGATTTTGAAAAACATACTAGTAATAGGTTTAATATAAATGTAGCTGTAATAAAGTTGAACACCATTTCATATTTGACAATGTTTCCTATATGATTTTAACATGCCAAATATACCGAATGTGTCTGTTTTTGGCTGCAGGGGACTTACTATTGAAAAAGATAATGAGGTCAACAAGACTGAATTTAGAATTGGATTTTAGAAAATTTGATTTTCTTCAGTCCCCACTTTGAAACTGAAAACAAGTTTCACATATTAAAAGCCAAGGTAATCGCTTTGGAGAGACTTTGATTAGAGTTATTTAGATAGAGACAGATATAGTGGTGGAAAAACAAATTACAATCACCAAACAGGTCATTGTAAAATAAGTCATTCATTTAAGCAAAGTGATAACTCAAAGACTTCAAAAAGTAAAAACCTTCACTCTTTGAGAGAGAAGACTCACTTTCACAAACAATAAGACCTAATAAAGACAGCATGAGGCCAACTAAATTTGTCTCTCTTCCTCAACCCCTCCTTTTTTTTTTTTTCAAAAGGTAAGCAAAAATCTTTCACTATCTCTCAATATTAAAAGAAAATGGTATTCAAGAGAAATCTAAATTTTACCATTGCATAACTTATTATTAATGCTAAAGTTAACATTAATATCTTACAAACAAATCTATTTAATTTTAATTAGTTGTAACACAAGGTAAGATTTTTATAAATCTTTTACGAGATTTTATAGTTTTCTATAAAAGAGCATATTAGTACTCTAACAAAACCCTGATATTTTGACATAAGGGCCTAGATTCTGGCCCTGCATTAGTGTGCTTTTTATTTTAAGGTTTAATTTATACAAAAATTAAATAATTCCTTTCAAATTTTAGCCAGCTGGCTTACATATAGAATTCCTTTTACAAGATCAAGTTTTCATAAATATTTAGTTTTGTCCATATATTTAACTTAAAACAATCTTTAAAATCTAAAAACATTTTTTTTTTTTTTTTTGAGATGGCATCTCGCTCTGTCACCCAGGCTGGAGTGCAGTGGCGTAATCTTGGCTCGCTGCAACCTCTGCCTCCAGGGTTTAAGCGATTCTCCTGCCTCAGCCTCATGAGTAGCTGGGATTACAGCTGCGCACCACCACACCCGGCTAATTTTTGTATTTTTAGTAGAGATGGGGTTTCACCACGTTGGTCAGGCTGGTCTCCAACTCCTGACCTCATGATCTGCCCACCTCGGCCTCCCAAAGTGCTGAGATGACAGGCATGAGCCACTGTGCCCAGCTTGTAATTTTTTAAATAGATAAGACTAGCTTAATATTATTGGTTTCATAAAAACAACTAAATCCTGAGCTATCTGGAAAAACAAATATGTTTAACATTAAGGTTTATACTTGGGTGAACACCTGATATTCACAGGCTATAAAATGGTTAGCAAGGAAATAACTTTAAATGTGACTAGTTTTGTCTAATGTCACAGTTCTCAAAGTAATCTAGGTAAACTGCTAACAATGAATAAACTGAATAAATATAAATGGGAGTGATAAATGCTTGTTGGTTAACTTTTATAAAATTTAAAATCTTAAACTTGTTTTGGATTAAAGAATAGGTACTCATTAATAGTTTGGCTCATTTCCAATTAAGTAGAGATATGGAGAAACATGCCTACACATTGTAGAGTGATTTCATCTATAAAGTGCTGATACCTGATATGCAGTGTAGGATTTCGTGTTTCCTAGGTTTAAGGTTACTAAAAATAAAACTTCCACTTAATATATAATTCTGTATATAAAGTCTGTGAAAGACATGTTTTTGATGAAAAAAGAAAATATAAGACAAATAGAAAAATGTATTCTCATTAAAAAGAAAATAATTTTTGTCTAATTCAAAGGTTATTTATGCAACAAAGTAAAAAGGAACCAGTAAGTAGGGGAGAGAGATATAAAGAAAGTTATAGATATAAAGATGCATTTGTGATAAGAGAGATTAAAAAGAAAAGAGAATTATTTTGTATGAAAAATAATTTTATATAGTAAATTTTTTTTCTGAAGATGACTCTTTAAGAAAGAGTGAAATTTAGGATACAACATAAAGTCCAGTCATGTTGTAAGTGGCATGTGTATAATCAAATGCATAAAAGAAATTTTGTCTGTGGTTATGTTGGCTTTAGTTAAAATTGAATTATTTATAGTCGTCTTTCTGGAAACTGAGCTTTGACCAAAAAAACACAATACAAAACCAAAACATTGGTTAGAACTATAAGGGTTTCTTAAAGTATTGAATTGCTCTTCATTAAATTCCAATAAATTTTAATGTTTAATGCTATTTTTTTCTTTTTGAAACTTCTCAGACTGATATCTCAGAAGTCAACTTCTGGTGTATCCTGCTGCTTTCAGCCTTTTCTTCATTTGAGAACAGCTGGGATGTTAACTCTCTCATTCAACTTTTTGCTGGCTCTGGCAACTTTTTTTTCTTCAGGTCTAAATCTGTTGCTATAGCCTGATGCTGAAGTGTTTCATCTTAAAGCTTCAAAAAACCAATGTTTTCTTCCATTATAACTTAATTCTGTGCTGTTGGCTTTTCTTCCTATGAGTGAGGGCCAGAAACCCTCTGAAGGATTATGGAAAAATCAGCTCACAAAAGATAGATCAGTTGAAGAGAAGGCATGCAGATTTGTTTGGAGTGTGTATTCTGGAGTCTTCAGAATAAAGACCCAAACACGCAAGGGAAATTGTCCTTTTTATGCTTAGATGCAACAAGGTATGGGCACATATAAAAATATGATTGAACCAAAAGGCATAACCTAACGCTAATAGACTGGGGAAACCCAGCAAGGCCTGTCTGTCTAGATTCCTCTTGACCTCTCTGAGCATGTACTCCTTCCTTCTGGGTATAGGGATCTTATGATCTATGATCCAACAAGGTAGGCTGGATAATTTCTTTATGGCTAATTCATACACAGAAAGGGAGAGGGCAAATTAGAGTAATATTTTTAGGCTTTATGGCTGGTTTTGAGAAAAAGGAGTTCTGATTTCTAGGTTCTGCCTTGGGGAAGGAGATTCTAGTGTGTATGGCCAGCGTTGAGGAATAATGGGACTGAGAGATAGGAGGCCAGGAGAAGGCCAAAGAAAAACTGACTTCTGAAGCTTTTACCTTGGGGCACTGTCTTCTGAGCTACAACGTATATTTAAAGTCTTCAACAAAACCATGAAACTTCTGTGCTGTTACTAAGAGTCACATATTTCCCTGCTCAGGTTACTAGTAAATTCTTTGTTAGTGTTGTTCGTCAGTGGGTTCTCCCAAGTAACTTTGGGTTGATATCCTCCCAGCTTCTATCCTTGAACCAGAACATTTGTGCTTAGATTTCAGCAAAAATGCCTCAATAGAGTTTCACTGAGCTACTTAGGTCACATGCCATCCATCAGCCAAGCTTTGGTCCTAGAGCTGTTGTGTTTGAATTGGTCCTACATAGTTCATGTGACTGCCCGTAGAGCTCAATATGGGCAGCCTATTGTCCACACAGTAGCTAGACGGATCACTTTGATTAGGCAAACCTTGTTCCCCTTATAACCCTTTTCTCATCCTATCTCACTTTGATTTCTCATCTCGTTTAGAATAAAAGCCAAAATGTAACCATTGGCTCCAAGGCCACTGTTACTTGTCAGATCTCATCTCAATTCAGTCTCCTTCTCACTGACTGTACTCCATTCACCCTGGCTTCCTGGATGTTTCTTGAACACTCAAGACAGGTTCCAGCTAAGGACCCTGGCACTTTCTCTTCCACTGCATGGAACAATCCTCCTCACACATATCCACAGAACTTATTCTCTAGCATCCTTAAAGTCTTAGTGAGCCTTTCTTTAACCACCTTATTTGAAATCAGTGCTCTCCCTGTGCACCCACTAACCCCTTTTTTTGTTTTCACCAGGCACTTACCACAATCTAACAGACTGCATGTTTTATTGATTTATTCAGTTTATTATTTGTGTCACCTCAACTCCCACTAAAATATAAGATTTTTGAGGGCAAGCAAGCACTAGATCAACAGGAAACACATCAAGAGTATTTTGCAAACTGTTTCTTGGGTGAATCAGTGAATGAGTTAATCAATATAATTTTTTGAGTGAGGAGCTTCGTGTTAGGTACAGCTAAATGGGAAATCAAGTGGGTCATGTACCATGAATACCATATCCTCTATTGTATAATTCTCCTGCTTATGTCAGAAACTGTTTATAAGCTTATTATAATTGATACCAATTGGAATCTCTTTTTTACTCATCACCAAGAAAACCACAAACAAGTTGTTTACCATTTGGCTCCTCATTTAATCTGGATTTCCAACTCCTCATGCTTGAAAGATGGAAGATACAATAACACTTTCCTTACAGGGTACTGAGACTATTAAGTGAACTTATGCATGTAAAAGGAATTCATGCAATAAAAATACTAACAAAAGAATTATTATGACAGATACTTATAACCATTGTGTTTTTATGTATTTAAAATACATTATACCTATAATTAGCCACTCAAGGAAATCCAAGTGCTAAAGTAGTGATATGTTCTTATGTTTTGTTTTTCTTGCTTAGGGGATCATGGACATTGAAGCATATTTTGAAAGAATTGGCTATAAGAACTCTAGGAACAAGCTGGACTTAGAAACATTAACTGACATTCTCGAGCACCAGATCCGAGCTGTTCCCTTTGAGAACCTTAACATGCATTGTGGGGAAGCTATGGAGTTGAGCTTAGAGACTATTTTTGATCACATTGTAAGAAGAAACCGGGGTGGGTGGTGTCTCCAGGTCAATCAACTTCTGTACTGGGCTCTGACCACAATCGGTTTTCAGACCACAATGTTAGGAGGGTATGTTTACATCCCTGCAGCTAACAAATACAGCACTGGCATGATTCACCTTCTCCTGCAGGTAACCATTGATGGCAGGAACTACATTGCTGATGCTGGGTTTGGAAGCTCCTCCCAGATGTGGCAGCCTCTGGAATTAATTTCTGGGAAGGATCAGCCTCAGATGCCTTCCATTTTCCGCTTGACAGAAGAGAAAGGAATCTGGTACCTGGACCAAATCAGAAGAGAGCAGTATATTCCAAACACAGAATTTCTTAATTCTGATCTCCTGCCAAAGACGACACACCAAAAAGTGTACTCTTTTACGCTTGAACCTCGAAAAATTGAAGATTTTGAGTCTATGAATACATACCTGCAAACGTCTCCAACATCTGCATTTACAACCACATCATTTTGTTCCTTGCAGACCCCAGAAGGGGTTCGCTGTTTGGTGGGCTTCACCCTCACCTATAGAATATTCAGTTATAAAGACAATACAGATCTGATCGAGTTTAAAACTCTGATTGAGGAAGAAGTTGAAGAAGTGCTGAAAAATATATTTAAGATTTCCTTGGGGAGAAAGCTCGTGCCCAAACCTGGTAATGGATCCTTCACTATTTAGAATAAGGAACAAAATAAACCCTTGTGTATGTATCACCCAACTCACTAATTATCAACTAATGTACAATCACATATCCTCTCTACCCTCACATTATTTTGAAGAAAATCCTAGACATCAAATAGTTTCATCCATAAAATACCAGCATTTATTGAAAAACAATAACCTTTTAAAGAAACATAAGGACACATTTTCAAACTGATAAAAATAAAGGCATTTTAAGGATGGCATGTGATTATCTTGGGAAGCAGAGTGATTCATGCTAGAAAACATTTAATATTGATTTATTGTTGAGTTCGTAGTAAATTTTTACTGGTAAATGAATAAAGAATATTGTGGAAAAACTCATCGTCTCTAAAGTATATGAAAACATTGTTGGCTAATATATTGAGAATCAAAGTTTTTCTTTAGACAACTTAGGATATTATGGGGCTAGGCATGTTTTCCTCAATAGAGTCTTCCTCTTATCCTCTTTCTTGTCTCCTAGTTACATTCTTTTACTTCCATCCATACTTTGCCACAAGAGAGGGAACACGAGCTTTATTGTATAGATCTGATTTGAAATCCTGTGGACACAGGGTGAATTACTTTTAAAATCTGTGGCTCTGATTCCTCAAAGATAAAATGCAAATAATATTTATATAATTCACGGACAGATATACATTTTCAAAACTATTTGTTATATGGATGAATAACATCATTAATATTTTGGTTACTGGGCCAGCATTTACTGAAAGTTCTCCTTCCATCTTGCTTTATTTTCCTGTAACTTGAAATTCTGGTCCTACTGTCATCTGCCTGCTTCTTCCTTGATTAAATATTGATAGAATGTCAGATGTCCCGGATCTGAGAGTGTGCCTTGTGATTCAAAATCTGAATCTTTACTTATCCATAACTCAGAATTTCTGTTTGTAAATTCCAGTATCAGGGCTATAAACTGCAGATTCGTTCTTAACACTATTCTCCCTCTTTGACTTGTGATGACTATAATAATCTTAAGAGAAAAGCAGACATTCGAATGGATAAATATTCATTAAGAGAATAAATTACATTGAAGCATCAGTATTTTACGCAGCAGTGTAATAGCTGGGAGATCCTGGTGAGTGTAGATATCCTCGGAAGAGGTGGATATGAGATCTGGTCTCAGTGGGAAGGACAAATGAAAGACATATATCAATATTTGAAAGCCTGTCATCTTTCTTACCAATTGGGCTTGTTCAGCTCTGCTGCTATCTTGTTGCAATGCCAGGTCACCACTGGTGCTCCTAGGCAGACACAATTTTCTCACATTCTGACCAAGATCACCTCACTGGAGGATGTGGTGGCAAAAAACAAAAACAAAACAAAAACAAACAAAACAACAGATAAAAATGTGGCTCAAGTATGATGATATAGTTGTATACAAATGAGTCAAGTAAATTATATTGCACAATGAGTATCCTGAAACCCAATTCAGTTATTTTGTTCTTGATTATATATAGTACATAATGGAAAAAGCAAAAATATGTTCAGAGAGATTAAGAAATATACAATTTTGCTTCCAGGTTGAAGACTTCTGCCCTTATTATGCAATGTTACCTTTTCTCTAATGAAATCTAAATCAGTGAAGAAGAATCTCACCAATTGATTTGGCCAGAGATTTCAAGGTGCCTCTTAATTCTTTGTGTTTGTCTAAACCCATGTCTCTGTTTTTGGTGGCTCCCTGGAGACTAGGATGTGGCATGTCTTGTTAGAACTCTGGGAAAAGTAAGGTAGAAACCAAACCTTCTAGATGTAACTGGGAAGGTAGAGTGTTGGATGTATATTCCAGTTCTTCTGTTTTCAAGGTGAAGCTGAGTGTGCGTGTTTATCTGCCACTCTCTCTGCTGCAAGGCAGGGAGATAATATGGGGTAAGTACCTATACTGGTGTTCAGGCTGCAGCCTCTGGTCCTAGGGAGATACCTATTGGAAGTAAGCCTATGGCATATCCACCTATTTGTTTTTTGTGGCCTAGGGACATTCAGGAATGGAAAGCCCCACTGATTCCCAGACCTGGGTCATTAAGAAGATAGTGCCTTTGGTGGGAGCTATATAAGTTGTGGCTCTTGGTGTGTGAACTAACTCCTTCAAGGAAAATGAATAGGCCTAGATTTATTACTGGGGTGAACTGGAAGAAAGGCTCAGGAAGTGCCAAGCTGTGGCTCAGATTACTGGAGGGCTACTATTTGCTCACCAATGCAAGTTTATTAGAAGCAAGCCTGTCAAATAGTCATGGAAAGAATGTGCCGGAAAATCCTTCTGGAGGGAAAATGGGAGCTGCACATTCCAGTATTTTTTCTGCACCGCACCCAGAGGATGTAGCCCCTGGAAGTACTTAGATGCCCACTGAAAACCACCTCTTTGTCAGATAATCTAGAGAGACTCACATGTGTCTTCTTCTGTTCTTTGAGCTAGAAGGTATTTAGGATTCAGTTAATCGTGGTTGCTATAAAAGTTGCAGCACCCAATGCATGGCATAAATCCTTTCTGGGAAGAAACATGGAGTTGCATTTTTAGTGCTCCTACTCCACACTCCTCCCACAGTATGAAGTCCATGGAAGTGCATGCAGGCTCATATAAAACTCCTTTTTCTGTGGCCTAGAGAGACTTGTATATGCCTAGTCCCCTCTACCTCCAGAGTGGGGAGGTTTAGGATGCAGTCCTAAGAATGGAAAGAGTGGACAAACTCTTTTCAGGTGGGATTAATAGACCTGGAGTTATCACTGGTGTTAGTTAGGGGAGAAAGCATGGGAGCCAACCTGCTTCTCAGGGTCTCCTTTCTGCCCAATGGATATTAGAAACCAGGCCACCAAGTAGCCCTGGAACAGTGTGCCATAAACCCATTCCAGGAAGTGACACACAGTTGCATTTTAAAGCCCCTTCTGTGCATTGCTCCTGGGGGATAAGGCTCCTGGAAATGCTTATGCACCTGTATAAAATCGCCTTTTTCCTGTGGTCTAGAGAGACTTGCATATGTCTAATTCCCTCCACTCTGAGAGGTAGGAGGTTGAGAATGTAGTCTCAGGTGGAAGCTGTAATAGTGGGATGCTCATCACGTGGACAAATTCTAGGAGGAATCAGTAGACACAAAATTATAGCTGACTAGAGTGGGAGAGGCAGTTGTCTCATCTAACATACAGAAACTAACACAGAAGTTCAAAGAAAATGATGAAACAGAGATATATATTCCAATTTAAAGAACAATATAGATTTTAGGAAGGGGTGCCAAGATGGCTGAATAGGAACAGCTCCAGACTTCAGCTCCCAGTGTAAGCAACACAGAAGATGGTTGATTTCTGCATTTCCAACTGAGGTACTGGGTTCATCTCACTGGGGCGTGTCAGACAGTTGGTGGTGGAGAATGGAACCAAGTTGGAAAACACTGTGCAGGATATCATCCAGGAGAACTTCCCCAACCTAGTAAGGCAGGCCAACATTCAAATTCAGGAAGTTCAGAGAATGCCACAAAGATACTCCTCGAGAAGAGCAACTCCAAGACAAATATTTGCCAGATTCACTGAAATTGAAATGAAGGAAAAAAATGTTAAGGACAGCCAGAGAGAAAGGTCGGGTTACCCACAAAGGGAAGCCCATCAGACTAACAGCAAATCTCTCGGCAGAAACTCTACAAGCCAGAAGAGAGTGGGGGACAATATTCAACATTTTTAAAGAAAAGAATTTTCAACCCAGAATTTCATATCCAGCCAAACTAAGTTTCATAAGTGAAGGAGAAATAAAATCCTTTACAGACAATCAAATGCTGAGAGATTTTGTCACCACCAGGCCTGCCCTACAAGAGCTCCTGAAGGAAGGACTAAACATGGAAAGGAACAACCAGTACTAGCCATTGCAAAAACATGCCAAAATGCAAAAACCATCGATGCTAGGAAGAAACTGCATCAATTAACAAGCAAAATAACCAGCTAACATCATAATGACAGGATCAAGTTCACACATAACAATATTAACCTTAAACGTAAATGGGCTAAATGGTCCAATTAAAAGACACAGACTGGCAAATTGGATAAAGAGTCAAGACCCATCAGTTTGCTATATTCAGAAGACCCATTTCATGTGCAGAGACACACATAGGCTTAAAATAAAGGGATGGAGCAAGATCTACCAAGCAAGTGGAAAACCAAAAAAATGGAGGGGTTGCAATTCTAGTCTCTGATAAAACAGATTTTAAACCAACAAAGATCAAAAGAGACAAAGAAGGCCATTACATAATGGTAAAGGGATCAATTCAACAAGAAGAGCTAACTATCCTAAATACATATGCACCCAATACAGGAGCACCCAGTTTCATAAAGCAAGTCCTTAGAGACTTACAAAGAGACTTAGACTCCCACACAATAATAATGGGAGACTTTAACACCCCACTGTCAACATTAGACAGATCAATGTGACAGAAAGTTAACAAGGATATCCAGGAATTGAACTCAACTCTGCACCAAGTGGACCTAATAGACATCTACAGAACTCTCCATGCAAATCAACAGAATATACATTCTTCTCAGCACCACATCACACTTATTCCAAAATTGACCACATAGTTGGAAGTAAAGCACTCCTCAGCAAATGTAAAATAACAAAAATTATAACAAACTGTCTCTCAGACCACAGTGCAATCAAACTAGAACTCAGGACTAAGAAACTCAATCAAAACCATGCAACTACATGGAAACTGAACAACCTGCTCCTAAATGACTACTGGATACATAACGAAATGAAGGCAGAAATAAAGATGTTCTTTGAAACCAAGGAGGACAAAGATACAACATACCAGAATCTCTGGGACACATTTAAAGCAGTGTGTAGAGAGAAATTTATAGCACTAAATGCCCAAAAGAGAAAGCAGGGAAGATCTAAAATTGACACCCTAACATCACAATTAAAAGAACTAGAGAAGCAAGAGCAAACACATTCAAAAGCTAGCAGAAGGCAAGAAATAACTAAGATCAGAGCAGAACTGAAGGAGATAGAGACACAAAAACCCTTCAAAAAAATCAATGAATCCAGGAGCTGGTTTTTTGAAAAGATCAACAAAATTGATAGACCACTAGCAAGACTAATACAGAAGAAAGCAGAGAAGAATCAAATAGATGCAATAAAAAATGATATAAGGGATATCACCACCTACCCCACAGAAATACAAACTACCATCAGAGAATACTATAAACACCTCTATGCAAATAAACTAGAAAACTTAGAATAAATGGATAAATTCCTGGACACATACATTCTCCCAAGACTAAATCAGGAAGAAGTTGAATCCCTGAATAGACCAATAGCAGGCTCTGAAATTGAGGCAATAATTAATAGCCTACCAAACAAAAAAGTCCAGGTCCAGACAGATTCACAGCTGAATTCTACCAGAGGTACAAGGAGGAGCTGGTACCATTCCTTCTGAAACTATTGCAATCAATAGAAAAAGAGAGAATCCTCCCTAACTCATTTTATGAGGCCAACATCATCCTGATACCAAAGCCTGGCAGAGATACAACAAAAAAAGAGAATTTCAGACCAATATCCCTGATGAACATCGATGCTAAAATACTGGCAAACTGAATCCAGAGCACATCAAAAAGCTTATCCACCATGATCAAGTGGGCTTCATCCCTGAGATGCAAGGCTGATTCAACATACACAAATCAATAAACGTAATCCAGAATATAAACAGAACCAAAGACAAAAACCACATGATTATCTCAATAGATGCAGAAAAGGCCTTTGACAAAATTCAACAGCCCTTCATACTAAAAACTCTCAATAAATTAGGTATTGATGGAACGAATCTCAAAAGAATAAGAGCTATTTATAACAAACCCACAGCCAATAGCATACTGAATGGGCAAAAACTAGAAGCATTCCCCTTAAAACTGGTACAAGACAGGGATGCCCTCTCTCACCACTCCTATTCAACATAATGTTGGAAGTTCTGGCCAGGGCAATCAGGCAAGAGAAAGAAATAATGGGTATTCAATTAGGAAAAGAAGAAGTCAAATTGTCCCTGTTTGCAGATGACATGATTGTATATTTAGAAAACCCCATCGTCTCAGCCCAAAATCTCCTCAAGCTGATAAGCAACTTCAACAAAGTCTCAGGATACAAAATCAACGTGCAAAAATCACAAGCATTCTTATACACCAATAACAGACAAACAGAGAGCCACATCATGAATGAACTCCCATTCACAATAGCTTCAAAGAGAATAAAATACCTAGGAATCTAACTTACAAGGGATGTGAAGGACCTCTTCAAGGAGTACTACAAACCACTGCTCAATGAAATAAAAGAGGACACAAACAAATGGAAGAACATTCCATGTTCATGGATAGGAAGAATCAATATCGTGAAAGTGGCCATACTGCCCAAGGTAATTTATAGATTCAATGCCATCCCCATTAAGCTACCAATGACTTTCTTCATAGAATTGGAAAAAACTACTTTAAAGTTCATATGGAACCAAAGAAGAGCCTGCATTGCCAAGACAATCCTAAGTCAAAAGAATAAAGCTGGAGGCATCATGCTACCTGACTTCAAACTAGGCTACAGTAACCAAAACAGCATGGTACTGGTACCAAAACAGAGATATAGACCAGTGGAACAGAATAGAGCCCTCAGAAATAATACCACACATCTACAGCCATCTGATCTTTGACAAACCTGAGAGAAACAAGAAATGGGGAAAGGATTCCCTATTTAATAAATGGTGCTGGGAAAATTGGCTAGCCATAAGTAGAAAGCTGAAACTGGATACCTTCCTTACTTCTTATACAAAAATTAATTCAAGATGGATTAGAGACTTAAATGTTAGACCTAAAACCATAAAAACCCTGGAAGAAAACCTAGGTAACACCATTCAGGACATAGGCATGGGCAAGGACTTCATGTCTAAAACACCAAAAGCAATGGCAACAAAAGCCAAAATTGACAAATGGGATCTAATGAAACTAAAGAGCTTCTGCACAGCAAAAGAAACTACCATCAGAGTCAATAGGCAACCTACAGAATGGGAGAAAATTTTTGCAATCTACTCATCTGACAAAGGGCTAATATCCAGAACCTACAAAGAACTCAAACAAATTTACAAGAAAAAAACAAACAACCCCATCAAAAAGTGGGCAAAGGATATGAACAGACACTTCTCAAAAGAAGACATTCATACAGCCAGCCAATAGACACATGAATAAATGCTCATCATCACTAACCATCAGAGAAATGCAAATCAAAATCACAATGAGATACCATCTCACACCAGTTAGAATGGCAATCATTAAAAAGTCAGGAAAAAACAGGTGCTGGAGAGGATGTGGAGAAATAGGAACACTTTTACACTGTTGGTGGGACTGTAAACTAGTTCAACCATTGTGGAAGACAGTGTGGCAATTCCTCAAGGATCTAGAACTAGAAATACCATTTGACCCAGCCATCTCATTACTGGTTATACACCCAAAGGGTTATAAATCATGCTGCTATGAAGACGCATGCACACATATGTTAATTGTGGCACTATTCACAATAGCAAAGACTTGGAACCAACCCAGATGTCCATAGTGACAGATTGGATTAAGAAAATGTGGCACATATACACCATGGAATACTATGCAGCCATAAAAAAGGATGAGTTTGTGTCCTTTGTAGGGACATGGATGCAGCTGGAAACCATCATTCTCAGCGAACTATCGCAAGAACAGAAAACCAAACACCGCATGTTCTCACTCATAGGTGGGAACTGAAAAATGAGATCACTTGGACTCGGGAAGGGGAACATCACACACCGGGCCCTATTATGGGGAGGGAGGAGGGGGGAGGGATTACACTGGGAGTTATACTTGATGTAAATGATGAGTTGATGGGTGCTGACGAGTTGATGGGTGCAGCACACAAACATGGCACAAGTATACATATGTAACAAACCTGCACATTGAACACATGTACCCTAGAACTTAAAGTACAATAATAATAATAATAAAAAGAAAATGTGGCACATATACACCATGGAATACTATGCAGCCATAAAAAAGATGAGTTCGTGTCCTTTGTAGGGATATGGATGCAGCTGGAAACCATCATTCTCAGCAAACTATCACAAGAACAGAAAACCAAACACTGCATGTTCTCAGTCATAGATGGGAATTGAACAATAAGATTACCTGGACACAGGAAGGGGAACATCACACACCGGGGCCTATTGTGGGGTGGGGGGAAGGGGACAGGGATAGCATTACGAGATATACCTAATGTAAATGATGAGTTAATGGGTGCAGCACACCAACATGGCACATGTATACATATGTAACAAACCTGCATGTTGTGCACATGCACCCTAGAACATAAAGTATAATAATAATAATAAAAGAAAAATGTCTATTCAAAAAAAAAAAAGAATATAAATCTCCAAAACCGTACCCAAGTGATGTGGAAATATGCAATTTACCTGAAAGGGAATTTAGAATAAAGGTCATAAACATGCTCACCGATCAGGTGACCAATGCAGGAACAAAACTGAGAATTTCAACAAAGAGATTTTAAAAAAAAGTTTTTAAAACACCAAACAGAAATCTTAGAATTGAAAAATACTCTGACTAAAAAATCTAATAGAGATATTCAACAGCAGGCTACATCAAACAGAAGAAAGAATCAGGGAACTCAAAGACAGGTCATTGAAAATTATCAAGTTTCTATTTCAAGAACCAGAAATACCATTTGACCCAGCAATCCCATTACTGGATATATACACAAAGGAATATAAATCATTCTGTTCTAAAGACACATACATGTGTATGTTCACTGCAGCACTATTCGCAATAGCAAAGACATAGAATCAACCTACATGCCCATCAGTAATAACACTGGATAAAGAAAATGTAGTATATATACACTGTGGAATACTATGCAGCTATAGGAAAGAATGAGATCATGTCCTTTAAAGAAACATGGATGAAGCTGGTGGCCACTATCCTTAGCAAACTAATGCAGAAACAGAAAACCAAATACCACATGTTCTTACTTGTAAGTGGGAGCTAAATGATGAGAACACATGAACACATAGAAGGAACAGCTCACACTGGGGCCCACTGGAGGGTGAAGAGTAGGAGGAGGGAAAGAAGCAGAAAAAAAAATAAATAATGGGTACTAGGCTTACTACCTGCATGACAAAGTAATCTACAAAACAAACCCCTATGACATGAGTTTATCTGTGTAACAAACCTGCACATGTACCCTTGAACTTAATATAAAAGTTAAATTACAAAAATAAGATTTATATCTGCACATAAATCTTTGTTTATAGCTTGTTAGCACTGAATTATGTCCGCTCCCCCAACATTCATATGTTAAAGCCCAAAGTTACTATGTTTGGAAATAGGGCTTTTAGAAGATACTTAAGGTTAAATAAGGTTATAAATGTGGAGTCTTAATCTGATAGGATTGGTGACTTTATAAGAAAAAGAAAAGAGATTGCTCTGTCCCCTGTGCAGGTACCAAGGAAAGGTCACGTGAGAACATAGCAGGAAGGCAGGCATCTGAAACCTAAAGAGAGAAATCTGTCAAAGGACAAAATTACAACAAATGTAAAGATCTCAATTGGCTTTACTTGTGATTCTGGAATCAGGCAACACTTCATTTCATAAAATAGAATTAGTGCTCCAATGAGCTGAGCAAAAGGGGTTGTTAATTTTACAGACAGAGAAGAACAGAAGAAAGCAGAAATAAAGAATGGAAAGTAGATTGGTCAAATTTACTTTCCTTTTAAAGCAGAAAAATAGAACAGTAACTATTCAAGTTATCTTAAGGTTACTTCAGGTTAAGAGTTAAAACAGAAGGAACTTTATTATAATGCTGACTGAAGACTGAAACTGGCCTGTTTGAGAAATTGGCTGTTATCTCCTTTTATCTTTTGTTTTAAGAGGCTTCCTCAGATACCATGCTGGTGGAAGAAGGGGAGTGCCACTTCTCTACTGCCAGTTGGACAAAAATATCCAAGTTCCCCATTCAATCTCCTTGCCATTCAAGGCAAGTTGCCCTGTTACTACTCAGTGGAGATGAAAATTTCTGATTTCTCAGAAGGTCAGGTAACAACTTAGTTTTAGTTTAGTGATCTTGAACCTCAGCCTGAGTAACTCCACTGTGATTTTTAGTCTGGTCTGTTGGGGTTTGGTGTAGCATCTTAGTCCAAAACAACTGCCTCCTATAATTTTTAATTTAACAGCCCTCGCTAGGTACTGACTCTGCTGGCACACTGATTTGGACTTTTTAGCCTCCATAACAGGAGAAAATAAATCTCTGTTGTTTAACTCAAAACAAAAAAAAGTCACCCAGTTTGAGGAGCAAAAATAGAAAATAGTGAAGCCATTTTAAAAGACTAATGGAATAACATCAACTGACCATCATATGCATTAGCAACATTCCAGAAAAATACAGAAAGTTACATTAAGCCAGAAACTTCTCAAGCTTTTAGAAGGAAACAGAAATCCTGATTTAGTAAACTCAAAGATGCCAAGTAAGATTAATACACCGAGAAACATCATAATCAAATTGTCAAAAGTTAAAGAAAAACAGAGTTTTGAAAGCAGCAAGAAAAAAGCAAATTGTTATGTACAAAGGAATCCCAATGACATTATCAACAGATTTTTCAGCAGAAACCTTGTAGGCCAAAAAGGAGTAAGATGACATTTTCAAAACTTTGTGGGGACAGAGTGGAGGCGGGTAGGGGTGTGGGAATCCAATTAAGAATACTCTACCCAACAATCCTGTCTTTCAAAAATAAAGGATGAAAAAGACTGACAAACAAAGGCCTAGTTTATCACCACTAGACATGCGTTGTAAAAATTCCAAAGGGAGTTCTTCAGGATGGAGAAGGGGATGCCAATTAGTAGCATGAAAGTATAAAGGTTACTGATCAAAGTAAGAACATTTTCAAATCCAAGACACTCTAATACCCCCGTAATGGCAATGGGTAGGTCAATTTGGTATATGTTAAAATGATTTAGTATATGCTATACCTTTAACCTTTATTGTTTTAACATACACCAAATTGACCTACTCATTGCCTAGGGTTAAAGGTTAAAAGTATAACCTTTGAACTTAGTGTAAAGATTAAAACTCAAAACTATTAAAAATGACTAAAGCTATAATAATTTAAGAGATACAAATTATGAAAAGATGTAAATTGTGACATCAAAAGTATAAAACATGGGTGGAAGAGGAGTAAAACTATAGAGTTTGTGTATTTGGAGAGAGAGAATGAAAGACAATAATAGTAGGAGA
This sequence comes from Papio anubis, assembly GCF_008728515.1. NCBI lineage: Eukaryota > Metazoa > Chordata > Mammalia > Primates > Cercopithecidae > Papio > Papio anubis. Next base: position 16,518,841 of record NC_044983.1, read on the forward strand.
ACTTAACATACTTTATGGCAGAGCATGTGATCATTCTTAAAGAATATTCCATTTGCAGATGAGAATAATGTATATTCTTTGTGTTTGTTGGCTGGGGTGTTCTGTAGGTATCTATTAGGTTCATTTAGTCAATTATATAGTTTAAGTCCAGAAGAAAGTTAAAACTGTCAAAAGTTAAAGATAAAAAAATAGTCTTGAAAGCAGCAAGAGAAATGCAAATTGTAATGTACAGTGGAACCCGAATGACATTATCAACAGATTTTTCAGCAGAACACTTATAGGCCAGAAAGGAGTAAGATGATATATCCAAGACCTTGTGGAAAAAGGCCAGCTAAGAATAATGTAACTGCATTAAATAAGAACCAAACAGAACTGCTGGAATTGAAATATTCACTATAGGAATTCCAAAATACAGTTGAAAGTTTTTTAAATAGACTAGACCAAAAGGAAGAAAAAGACTAAACCTATGACTTATTGGCATTTCTAGTAGAGAATAAGAAAATGCTACTTGGAAAACGTATTTGAGGGTATAATTTAGGAAAATTTTTCCAATCTTGCTAGAGAGGTAGACATGCAGATACAAGAAATTTAGAGAATCCTATGAGATACGATACAAGATGACCATCCCCAAGGCACATAGTTATTAGAGTATCTGATATAGTGTTGGCTGTCCTCTCCAAATCTCATGTTGAAATGCATTTTCAAATGTTGGAGATGTGAGGCTTGTTGGGAGGTGACTGGATTGTTGGGGCAGATTTTTTAAATGTTTTTGTACCATCCCTTTGGTGCTATCCTCATAACAATGAGTGAATTCACACAGGAGCTGGTTTTGTAAAAGTGTGTAGCATCTTCCCCCTTGCTCTCTCTCGGCCCCACTTTCACTGTGTGACATGCCTGTTCCCATTCCCAACACAAGTAAATGCTCCCTGAGGCCTCCCCAGAAGGTGAGCAGATGCCAGCACCATGCTGGTTCAGCCTACAGAACTGTGAGCCAATTAAACCTCTTTTCTTTATAAATTACTCAGTCTCAGATGCTTCTTTATAGCAATGTAAAACAATCCAATCCACTATACAAGGTAAATGAAAGAGAAAAGAAAACTCAAAGACAGCTGAAAAAAGGGTCAAATTACCTATAAAGGGAATCCCATCAGACTAACAGTGGACTACGCAACGGAAGTCTTTCAAGCCAGAAGCAATTGGAAATCAATGTTTAGCTTTCTTAAGGAAAAAAAATGCCAGCAAAGAGATTCATATCCCACCAAAGTAAGCTTCAGAAACAAAGGAGAAATGAAGTCTTTCACAGAGAAGCAAATGCTAAGAGAAGTTAAGTTATTACCACCAGACTGACCCTACAATAAATGCTAAATATGTAAACAAAATAATGGTACTTGCTAACACAAATGCACATGTGAGTACAAAGCCCACAGACACTATAAAGCAACTATGCAATAGAGACTGCAAAGCAGCTAGCTAACAACACTATGACAGGAACAAAACCTCTCATATCAATATTAACTGTGAATGTAAACAGCCTAAATGCTCCACTTAAAATTCATAGAGTGGCAAGTTGGATTTAAAAAAAAGCCAAGCCTGCTGTCTTTAAGAGACCCATCTCACATGTAATGCCACCCATAGGCTCACAATAAAGGGATGGAGAAAGATTGATCAGCAAATGAAAACAAAAAAGAGCAGAGATCATTATTCTCGGGTTCGATAAAACAAACTTTAAACCACCAACAGTAAAAAAGGACAAAGAAGGACATTGTATAATGATAAAAGTTTCAATTCAATAGATTTATCTATCTTAAAGATGTATGCACCCAACTCCAGAGCACTGAGATTTATAAAAACTTACTACTGGATATAAGAAAAGATAGAGGCAGCCATACCTAATTGTGGGAGACTTTAATACCCCACTGACAGCATTACCATTTCAGTCCAGAATTTCTTTGTTGGTTTTCAGTATTAGACAGTGTAAGTATTAAAGAAAGAGGAAAGAAACAAGAAAGGTGGCTCGACAGCCAAGAACAGGTTTATTTTAGAAAACAAACCTGAGAGGCGCTTCTGGATAAGTTAGGTCAGAGCCACACTCTCTTAAAGACTGAGAGGTTTTAAGGATTCAGTGTGGGAGAGTTTATCACAGGCTTGGACTGCTTCTGAGTCTCTTTGTTCTGCTTATCTGGGAGGGAGAGTTGTGTGTCTGTTCCCATACATCTTCCTGCAGATGCAGGCATACACCCTACTCCCCACCCTGAGTCTGCTTTTAGCTTCCCTATCTTAGTGCACTTGAAGGGAAAGGAATGTGCTTAGTAAGGCCCATTGTATGAGGGTGAAGTTTAACAGTTACCCAAGAGACTTTCCCCCAACCTCCTTCTGTGCCTGAGTTATCTTATCTGTGTTTTACTGTCTGCTCTTTCTGGCTGCTTGTAGTTAGAATAGAAGTGATTTCCTTGAAATACATGAGGTTGGAAAGGGAGCTGGAACTTAAAGTGGCAGTATTTGTTCGAGACGATGGTGGTCCTGCTCTGTCAGACAGATCATCAAGGCTAACAAATTCTGAACTTAAATGGGTCACTTGACAAAATGGACCTAATAGACATCTACAGAATACTCCACCAGAAAACAACAACATATACATTCTTCTTATCTGTGTGTGAAAAATTCTATAAGATTGACCACATCCTCTGACATAAAGCAAGTCTCAATAAATTTTTAAAAAATCAAAACTATTTCAAGCATCTTCACAGATCACAGTGGAATAAAATTAGAAATCAATAACAAGAGGAGCTCTGAGAAACACACAAGTACATAGAAACTAAACAACTTGCTGCTGAGTTTTGAGTAAACATCAAAATTAAAGCAAAAATCAAAAAATAATTTGAAACAAATGAAAATGGAGACATAACATACAAAAATCGGTGGGACACAGCAAAGGTGGTGTTAAGAGGAAAGCTTGTAGTACTAAATTCCTACAATGGAAAGATAGAATTATCTGAAATTAAAGCCTAATATTTCCCCTAATGGAACAAAAAAAATAATAACAACCCAAAGCGAGCAGAAGAAAAAGAAATAACTAAAATCAGAGTAGAACTAAATGAAATTGCGATTTTAAAAAGTATGCAAGGAATCAACAAAATGGAAACTTGGTTCTTTGAAAGGGTAAACAAGATTAATAGACAGCTAGATAAAGGAAAAAAGAGAGAAAATCCAAATAAGCATAATCAGAAATTACAAAGGTGACATTACAATTGATACCACAGAAATACAAAAGATCCTCAGAGCCTACTATTAATATCTGTATGCAAAGAACTAGAAAACCTAGAGGAAATGGAAGAATTCCTGGAAACAAACAGTCTTCTAAGATTGAATCAGGAAGAATTTCCAAACCTGGACAGATCAATAATGAGTTATAAAGTCAAATCAGTAATTAAAAAACTGCCAACCAAAAAAAGCCATGGACCAGACAGATCCATGGCCAAGTTTCATCAGAGGTACAAAGGAGAGCTGATAGCAATTCCACTGAAACTATTCCAAAAAATCAAGGAGGAATTCTTCCCTCATTCTATGAAACTTGTATTATCTGGTACTAAAATCTGCCAAGGACACACAAAAAAAACTACAGGCCCATATCACTCACGAATATAGATGCAAAAATCCTCAAAAAATACTAGCAAACTGAATCCTGAATTATATTTTTGTAGCATAACAAAAATATAAATCACCATGATCAAGTGAGCAAGGATGGTTTAAAATACACAAATAAATAAATGTGATTCACCACATAATCAGAATTGAAAACAAAAAACATGATCATCGCAATAGACGCAGAAAAATCATTAGATAAAATCCAACATGCCTTCATGATAAAAAGCCTCAATAAAGTAGGCATTGAAAGAACACACCTAAATATTCTAAGAGCCGTCTATGACAAACCCATGGCTAACGTAACACTGAAAGGGGAAAAGTGGGAAGCATTACATCTAAGAAGTAGAACAAGACAAGGATGTCCACTCTCACCACTCCTATTCAACATAGTATTAGAAGTGCTAGGCAGAGATCAATCAGGTAATCAAAAGAAATAAAAGGTGTCCAAATAGGAAAATAGGAAATCAAATTATCTCTATTAACCACTGACGTGATTCTATACCTAGAAAACACTAAAGATTCCTCCAAAAGACTTAGACCTGCTAAATGATGCCCAGAAAGTTTCAGGATACAAAATTAATACACAAAAATCAGTAGCATTTCTATATACCAATAATGTTCAAGCTGGAAACCAATTCAGGACTGCAATCTCATTTACAATAGCCACACAAAAATAAAATACCTAGGAATACATCTAACCAAGGAAGTAAATGATCTTTACAAGTACTGAAAATCACTGCTGAAAATAATCATAGATGACACAAACAAATGGCAAAACATTCCATGCTCATGGATTGGAAGAATCAATATCATTAAAATGGCCATACTGCCTAAAGCAATCCTCAGATTCAGTGAAACTCCTATTAAATTGCCAATGTCATTTTTTCACAGAATAAAAAAAAAAAAACTATTCTAAAATTCATGTGGAACGAAAAGAGAACCCAAATAGCCAAAGCAATCCTAAGCAAAGAGAACAAATCTAGAGGCGTAGCATTACCTGACTTCAAACTATATTATTATGCACTGTAATTCAGTTGCACCAAAACCTCAGATTCAGTGCAACTCCTATTAAATTGCCTATGTCATTTTTTCACAGAATAAAAAAGAAATCATTCTAAAATTTATGTGGAATCAAAAGAGAACCCAAATAGCCAAAGCATCCTAAGCAAAGAGAACAAATCTAGAGGCATAGCGTTACCTGACTTCAAACTATAATATAAGGCTATTCTAACACAAATAGCATGGTACTGGTTAAACACACACACACACACTCTCTCTCACACATAACAATGTAACAGAAAAAAGAACTCAGAAATAAAGCTGCACACTGATAACCAATGGATCTTCAACAAACTCAACAAAAATAAGCAATGGGGAAAGATTCAATAAGTAGTGCTGGGAAAACTGGCTGGCCATATGCAAAAGAATTTAACTAGACCCCTATCTTTCACCATATGCAAAAATTAACTTAAGAAGGTTTAAAGACTTAAATATAAACCTCCAACTGTAAAAATCCTAGAAGAAAATCTAGAAAAAACTCTTCTGGACATTGGCCCAGGGGTAGAATTTATGAGTAAGACCTCAAAGGCAAATGTGTCAAAAACAAAAATTGGCAAATAGTACTTAATCAAACCAAAGAGCTTCTGCATGGCAAAAGAAATAATCAACATTGTAAATAGACAACCTACAGAAGGGGAGAACATATCTGCAAAATACGCATCTGACAAAAAACTAATATCCAGATTCCGTAAGGAAATGAAGTCAACAAGTAAAAAACAACCACATTAAAAAGTGGGCTACAGACACTTATCAAAACAATACATACATATGTTTGTTGGCATACAAGTGGCCAATAAACATATAAAAAATGTTCAATACTACTAATCACCAGAAATATTAAATTTAAAACCCCAATCAGATACCATCTGATATAGTTTGGATATGTGTCCCTGCCCAAATCTTATGTTAAACTGTAATCCGTAATGTTAGAGGTGGGGACTGGTAGGGGATGTCTGGGTAGCGGGGGAAGATCCTTCACAGATTCATGTTTTCTTACCATAGTGAGTTCTCATGAGAACTGGTGGTTTAAAAGTGTGTGGCATCCCCGTGCCTTCCTCCTACTTTTGCCAAGTGACGTACTTGCCTCCACTTCGCCTTTCAACATTAGTTAAAAGCTTCCTGAGTCCTCCCCAGAAGCTGAGCAGATGCTGGCACCAAGCTTCCTGTCCAGCCTGCAGAACCATGTGCCAATTAAGCCTCTTTTCTTTATGTTACCTACCCTCGGGTTTTTTTTTTAAATAACAATGCAAAACAGTCTAACACACCATCTCACACCAGTTTGAATGGTAATTATTAGAAAGCCAAACAATAACAGATGTTGGAGAGGCTGCAGATAGAATGCTTATACACTATAGGTGAGAATGTAAATTAGATCAACCTGTCAACAGCAGTTTGGACATTTCTCAAATAACTAAAATTAGAACTACCATTTGGTCCAGCAATCCCATTACTAAGTATCAATCCAAAGGAAAAGAAATCATTCTCCCAAAAAGACACATGCACTCGTGTGTTCATCACAGCACTATTCATAATAGCAAAGTCACAGACTCGACCTAGGCACCCATCGAAGATGGACTGAATAAAGGAAATGCTGTACATATACACCATGGAATACTACACAGTCATAAAAAAGAATGAAAGTACACCCTTTATAACAACATGGAGGCAGCTGAATGTCATTGTCCTAAGCAAATTAATGCAGGAACAGACAACCAAATATTGCATGTTCTCACTTATAAATGAGAGGTAAGCATTGAGTACACATTGACATAAATATGGAAACAGTAGACACTAAGGATACCTAAAGAGGAGAGAGAAGGGGATGAGGGCTGAAAAACTACCTATCAGGTACTGTATTCACAATTTGGGTGACGGATTCAATAGAAGCCTGAACTCCAGCATTATGCAGTATAACCATGTAACAAACCTGACTCGTCCTCTCTGAATCTAAAATAAAAATTTAATTTAATTTTTAAAAAGGAAACGGAACAATAGAAAAAAACTGATTGGTTAACATCAGACTGCATCAGGTTACTTTTTTAGTAAGGGTTAGAGCAGAGGAGACTTTCTTATTATGATGGAATCTCCTGTTTCCAGGAGAAAAAAAGTCTGTTTTGGGATCTGTCTGCTTGCTTAAAGCTTCAGGTTGATTATGTGGTATTTAGTATGAATGACTCCATTTTGGTTTGCTGCAGTCTGTTCGAGCCTAGTACATAAGCTCAGTCTAAATCAATGGCCTCCCATCATTTTGTTTAACACAAGTAAGGCCTTTAAACTACCTACTATGCCAGAGCCTCGCTGGACCTAATTAAAGACTCTTTCTTGACCAATGAACAGTGGAGCTTGTTTTAACCAGGATGCAAACTGACATAATTGTTTGTCTCCAGGCAGTCAGAAAACGTCAGTGTTAATTCATAGGGCTACCACCAAACTCCCCTTCCTAGCAATAAAAACTTGTGACTTTTCCTCTCCAGGGAGCTACTTGGTAAATGTTTCACTCATGTGAGTTCCCTTGTCTGGCAAGTAAATAAGCTCAGTGCCTGCTTGCTTTTTCAATCTTTGGCTTTAGTCTTCCCGTTATAGAAAACAAAGAAATGCTGTGTTGTATTCTTGCACACTGGAGTCTGGGGACGACGATTCATTCAGCTCATTGCGCAGCTCATCAGGCCATGAGGTGCCTGCTGCTAAAATGACCAGATGCCAATCTGAAACCCGAATATCAGCGTGTATGAAATGCCTATTGATGGAAGGAACTGCTTGCATTCCTAAAGCAAACTCTTCGTTGTTGTTGTTCCTATCCCCGCCATCTCTCGGAATGCTGAGATTCTAGTACTCCCTTGGGTCAGCTTTATTGTTTTCACCGAGAGAAACCCCATATGAACCTTTCAGCTTTGCAAATGTAAGGCAAAGCTATCTTCCAGAAAGTAAATGTGGAACAGCAGTTCCCTAAGCACAGCAGCTTTGGGATGACAATGAGAACGTGGGAGACCCTCAGAGGAGCCTCTGTTAGGAAAGGAGCAAAAATCAAAAGCTGATGGATTATTTTCATAATAATGTGGGCATTCACAATCGCTTCAGGAGGGCCTAAGTGACCATGTGAGGCCCCGTATTAAAGAAGCAATGCTCTCTGCTCTCAAGAGCTTTGCTCTGACACCATAGAACTACTGGCTGCTTTAAATGAGTTCCCCATTATATTTTCTAACTGGTTGTATTACTTTGCTAGGGAAGGATACCACAGACTGGAAGGCTTGAACAACAGAAATGTATTTTCTCACAGCTCTGGAGGCTAGAAGTCTAAGATCAAGGTGTTGGCAGGTTTGATTTCTCCTGAGGCCTCTCTCCTTGGCTTACAGATGGCCACCTTCTCACTGTGCCTTCACGGGGCACTTCTCTGTCTCGGTATTGTCTGTGTCCCAGTCTCCTTTTCTTATAAGGACACAGTCAATTGGATTATAGTCCACCCACACATATGACCTCATTTTACCTTCATTATCTCTTTAAAAGCCTCATCTCCAAATACAGTCACATTCTGAGTTAGTACAGGTTAGGACTTCAGCATGTAAATTTGGGAAGGGGCACCATTGAATCCATCACATTCTGGTCCTTGGCCTCTTAAATTCATGTTTTTCTGTATGCAAAATGCATTCACCCCATCTTAACAGCACCAAAAGTAGCTAAGACTTGCCAGCATCAACTCTTAAGTCCCAAATCTCACCTAAATACCATCTAAATTAGGTATGGGTGAGATTGGAGATATGATTCATCTCCCGACAAAATTCCCCTTCAGCTGTAAACCTGCAAAACCAGACAAGTTATCTGCTTCCAAAATACAACGGTGAGACAGGCATCGAATAAACATTTCCATTCCAAAAGGAAAAACTCAGGAAGAAAGAAGAGGTCCCAACCAGGTCTAAAACCAAGGCAAATTTTATTAAATGTTAAAACTCAAGGAGAATCCTCTTTGACCCCAATCTCAATCCTCCAGACCCACAAAGCTGGCATCCCCAGCTCTGGGCCCACCGGAGTGATGGCCCCATCCCCTCAGCCTGGAGGCAGCAACCTGCCCCAGTGAAACTGAGGAGCTAACCTGCCCTCTGAAACCAAGGAGGCGACAACTCTGTCCCTCTAGCCCCTGCCCTCTGGGCTCACGGTGGCAGTGGTAGTCTTACTAATCTCTAAATCACCTTCATGGTTATTCTTCCCTTTCTTGAAAAATAATGCATGTTTGTAGCCAGATAGCTGTATTGGCCTGTCCTGTAGAAATCCCCGAAGTTAGACAGAATTATTTCATTTCATTCTGTCTTTGTTCCCTTCAGTTCAAGCTGATAGCATTTCTGCTGACATTACTGACTGGATCCATGAGTCACACTCATCATTTCTATATCAAAGCGTGGTCCAGCCACACACTTGGTGTTCTCTCCAGAACACCCTTTCTCATCTTTTTCAATATGGATAAGCTGACATAAAAAAGAATGAAATCATGACCTTTGCAGCAACATGGATGCAGCTGGAGGCCATTATCCTAAGTGAGTTAATGCAGAAACCAAAAATCAAATACCCTATGTTCTCACTTATGAGTGGGAGCTAAACCCTGAGCACACATGGGCACAAACGTGGAAACAACAGACACTGGGGATTCCAAAATCGGGGAGGGAGAGGAGAGGGAAAAGGTTGAAAAACTGCCTATCAGGTACTATGTTTACTATTTGGGTAACAGGACCCATAGAAGCCCAAACCTCAGCATCATTCAATGTAGCCTATGCAGCAAATCTTCACAAGTATCCCCAAAACTAAAATTTTAAAAAATACAGTAATTTTTTTTTAAGACAGGGTCTCACTGTATTGCCCAGGCTGGAGTGCAATGGTGTAATCTCAGCTCACTGTGCCCTCTGCCTCCCGGGTTCAAGCGATTCTCCTGCCTCAGCCTCCTGAGTAGCTGGGATTACAGGCGCACACCACCATGCCCGGCTAATTTTTGTGTTTACAATAGAGATAGGGTTTCGCCATGTTGGCTAGGCTGGTCTTGAACTCCTGACCTCAGGTGATCCGCTGGCCTCGGCCTCCCAAAGTGCTGGGATTACAGGCATAAGCCACTGCGCCTGGCCAATAAATATTTTTAAATATGAAAAACAATTTGCACAGGCTGAGAACTCTAAATCTTCAAGCTCTGGTTCCTTTTTGCCTGACCATTTCTTTTTCTCAATTTATCTCTATCCTTTCACATTTTACTATAAGCAGCAAGGAGAAACTAGGCCTTCCCTTTCCCCTTCAGCACTTTGTTTGAAATCTTCTCAGTTAAATATCCAGGTTCGTCACTTACAAGTTCTTCCTTCCACAAAATAATAGAATACAGCTCAGTCATCTTTTGCCACATGATAGCAAGGCTCGCCTTCCCTCCAGTGTTTGAGGCCTTTCCAGAAGCACCTTTAATATTCTATTTTTTTTTATTTTTATTATTTTTTTTTGGAGACAGAGTCTTGCTCTGTTGCCCAGGCTGGATACAGTGGTATGATCTCAGCTCACGGCAACCTCCACCTCCTGGGTTCAAATGATTCTCCTGTCTCAGACTCCTGAGTAGCTGGAATTACAGGTGCCCACCACCACACTTAGATAATATTTGTATTGTTAGTAGAGACAGGATTTCACCATGTTAGCCAGGCTGGTCTCAAACTCCTGAGCTCAAGTGATCCACTTGCCTCCCAAAGTGCTGGGATTACAGGCATGAACCACTGCACCCAAACTGATGTCCATATTTCTACCAACAGCCTCTTCAAGGTAATGTAGGCTTTTTCTAATGCGCATGTCAAAAATCTGCCAACCTCTACCTAGGACTCAATTCCAAAACCAACCACTTCTGTATTTTTAGATACTGGGAGTTACGACATCAATATATGAATTTAGAGGTGACATAATTCAGCTCATAAGAATGGTTATTGCTGAATTATTTTAAAAGCTTGATTTTTTTGAGATTAATTTGAATTTAGTTATTTTACGAAGCCCATGTATCACTTCTAATGGTCTTTGAGTAAATTATTGGTACTCTAGGTATATGGCTATATCTGCAGTGTATATTCATACTTTTGTTCCTGTTTCAGTAATAATATATTCTGAGTACTAGTCTAACTGCTTTATATATCATAACCCATTTAACCCTCACAAAAAACCCTATGAGAGAAGGTACAGGGTCCCTTGCCTGAAAAAAATTAAATTAAAAAAAAATCTATGAGGCCAGGCATGGTGGCTCATACCTGTAAACCCAGAACTTTGGGAGTTCAAGGCAGGAAGACTGCTTGAGACAAGGAGTTCAAGACCAGCCGGGGCAACATAGTGAGACCCCATCTGTACAAAAATAAAATTAGCTGGCCATGGTGGCACGTGCCTGTAGTCCCAGCTTCTTGGGAGGCTGAAGTGGGAGAACCGCCTGAGCATAGGAGGTTGAGGCTGCAGTGAGCCATGACTGCTCCACTGTACTCCAGCCTGGGAGAAACAGCGAGACCCAATCTCAAACACAAAACAAAAAAACCTGTGAGGTAAATACCTCTATTATCTTCACCTGCTATACGTGAGGAAACTGAGGCACTGACAGGTTAATTGCCTTGCTCAAGCTCACAGTGAATAAGGGTAGAACTGGGATTGTAATGGGGTCACTCTGCTGTATACACAATAGACTCTTTCCTACCTCTTATTTCCATTTTTGCCTTTTCACATTAGTGCCGGTGTAGATTCTTTCCCAGTTGGAAAAATGAAAATAGTGCAGAGTTTGTGAAGAATTATAAGAAGGCCAGGTGCACTGGCTTGCACCTGTAATCCCAGCACTTTAGGAGGCTGAGGAAGGCAGATAATCTGAGGTCAGGTGTTCAAGACCGGCCTGGCCAAGATGGTGAAACCCCGTCTGTACTGAAAATACAAAAATTAGCCGGGCGTGTTGGCAGGTGCCTGTAATCCCAGCTACTCCAGAGGCTGAGGCAGGAGAATCACTTGAACCTGGGTGGCAGAGGTTGCAGTGAGCTAAGATTGCACCACTGCGCTCCAGCCTGGGGGATAGAGAGACACTCTGTCTCAAAAAAAAAAAAAAAAAAAAGAATTATAGGAAAGATGAGACGGATTTAGAGAATTTTTTTTCTTACCACCCATTAGTTATTAAATTGCAATGTCTTACACCTCTGATTCAGGAATTTACAGAAATATTCTGTGAACATTATATGTAAAATCATGTAAACAGGAAATTATTTCATAAAATATATATTCAGATTAATTCCAATAAGCATATATTCTCACTGACACAAATTCCTTAACTTGGAAACAGGGGCAAGAGTTGAAAACATTCTGCAGTTGGAGCATACACTGGAGACTGAGATAACAGTACAGACCTGTGGGAACTTTCTACCATGGCAGGATTCTCAGAATACAAAGGAAGCCGGTGGAGGTCGCCACGGGGCAGGTAGAGTGGTGGGCAGAGTCACATGTGGTGCCAATAACCCAAGCCTCTAGTTATCATTACTTCACAATTACCTTCCCCGCAAAATGCTGAAACAAGCCACTTCAGAATCAAGCCTCTCCATGGACAACTTGCATTTCTGAACGTCCCCACTCTCCTCCCTCCTGTCGGTGGTGAACTGTGCAGGTGTGACTCTGCTAAAGCGAAGCAAGTGCTTGAGATTACAGGCATGCCCCACTGTGCCCAGCCACACTTTCATATCTTATTTTACCCATCCCTGGGAAGCAAGGTGGAACATTTAACAATAAGCCTCCCATAAGGCTTTGGGGCTGGGGGTAATGTGATTAGATCTGGGAACAGGCATCTGGCTGTGGGAAGATGCTGGAGTCCACTGCTACCAAGCAGGGAGCCTCCAAATCTTTATCCTCTTCCTTCTCTTCTCTCCTGGTCAGAGGGGTGAAAGGAAAAGAGCAAAGATGTGTAGAGTCTTCCGGTGACCAGCCATGTGAAGCCATGATTACAAGCACGAATGCTGGAACCATGCTGTCTGTGCTCAAAGCTTAGGTCCTTAGTCCAAGTTGTGTGGGACTGGACAAGTCATTTCTGTGTCTCCGTTTTGTCACCTGTAAAATGGGAATGAAACAGAACATACATCTCAAAGGTTTTAGTGTGCATGTGTGTGTGGTAGGGGATGTAAGTGAGTGTGTTTATGGAGTGTGGCATTTTGAGGATTCATCAGCTCCAGTGCCAACCCAAACATCAAGATGCTGGTGTCGTTCTCATTTCAACGGCGTCTTTTCTGAGTCTTCCTTAGGGGTTCACTTGAAGGAGCACTAACTCTTCCAATCCACTCAAGGTTTGCTAAATGATTCTCTACCTTCATGGCATCAAGGATAAGAGACTCTCAAAAAATACCATCTTGGGTGATCTGTTAATTAGGATTCCTCCAAATCTGAATGAACCTAAAATATGACTAAGTAGCGTGAAAGAGCCGTCGCATGTCTGAACTCTAATGGAACACGAAGTCAAATGAGGTTACTTTCTCCCAGGGAATTAGATGACCCTTAGGCAAGCTTATTAGAAAAAGCTCCTCTGCCTCCAGAATAATTTGCAGTGATCTAGACAATATTGCTGGACGCCAAAGTAGGTAAACATGGAGTCTTTGTAGAGGCCCTCAATTTTGGAGGGGTCCTGCTGCTCAAAAACTTCAGAAGCATCCACAGAGAAGTAGAGAGAGAACCTTATCATGAATTTGTCTGGGGGCCCAGGTATATAACTTTGGTCAGAAACTAAGGAGGCTACATCTAAGCCACACTAAGAATTCAACTGACTTAAAGAGTTTCTCTTCTTTAGGGCAGAAGGAGAAACTACACAGGAAAACTGCCCTAAATAAATTGTGAATCTGGCAAAGCCGGACTCCCACAGATATATCCCCTCTGTCATCGCTTCAGCTCTGTCCTTCATGGAGACCCATGAAGCAGCCCCAGTGACTCAGGGAAGAAATTTTCAATTTGCACTAGGTTTCAGTGACATAATGTTGGGCCCAGGAGAATTTGCAGACTCCTGTAATGGGGACATGTTTTCTGAAAACGAGTAAGTTGCTGATGATAGTATTTCTAGCGCTGTACTAGGTTCCAGGGGAAATCGTTTGAGTGGACTATCTTTACTCCTCAAATTGTACCACCTTGTGATCCCTAAATTGCATTTTTTTAAAAAAAAAAAAAAGTCTATAACCAAGGATATCTACTTATACAAGAACTTTATTTGACACCTGTCTGATTTTTTTTGTATTTGAAATAATAGAATTCTCCCAGGCTTATTTGTACCTTGGGGAGACACAAATGTCATAGAAGAAATCAGAATGTACTTGTTTCTTATTAGAAAGTTTTATGTGATATATATAAGTGGAGTTCAGGTCAATTTAATGAAGGCAAACTAATCCTCAAGGCTCTCTCATTTTTTACCCAAATATTGGCTTTCTTGTTCCCAGAAGATACAACTGTCCCCTTAGCAGAGTCCAAATTCTCCGAATTTATCCTGAGATTGTTTTGAGGAAGCCATTTGGTCCCTGCCTTATCCATCTAGTAAACCTGAGTCAGGGTCGCGATGATGTTCCATGCTTCATTAGGAACCACAATGAACAACAAACCCATGAAGCTACAATAATAGTCAATGCTTACTCAAGACACTGTTCAAAGGGCTTACATGTATTAAATCACTCAATCCTCACAATACCCTATGAAGTAGGTGTTATGAACTGAATGTATTCCCCCAGACTTATATGCTGTAGCTCTAAGCCCTGTGTGGCTGCATTTGGAGATGGGGGTCTCTAAGGAAGTAATTAAGGTTCAGTGACGGCATAAGGGTGGGCCCTGATCCCTTAGGATTAATGTCTGTATTAGTCCATTTTTAAAAAAAGAGATTTAATTGACTCACAGTTCACAGGCTGTACAGGAAGCATGGCTGGAAGGCCTCAGGGAGCTTTTACTCATGGTGGAATGCAAAGTTGAAGCAGGCATCTTCACATGGCTGGAGCAGGAGGAAGAGAGAGAGGTGGGAAGTGCCACACAGTTTTAAACAACCAGATCTTGTGAGAACTCCATCACAAGAACACCACCAAGGGATGTTGCTAAACCATTTGATATGGTTTGGCTGTGTCCCCACCCAAATCTCATCTTGAATTGTAGCTCCCACAATTCCCACGTTATGGAAGAGACCCTGTGGGAGGTAACTGAATCATGGGGGTGAGTCTTTCCTATGCTGTTCTCATGACAGTGAATAAGTCACACAAGATCTGATGGTTTTATAAGGGGGAGTTTCTCTGCACAAGCTCTCTCTTTGCCTGCTGCCATCCATGTAAGATGTGACTTGCCTTCCTTGCCTTCTGCCATGATTGTGAGGCCTCCCCAGCCATGTGAACTGTGAGCCCATTAAACCTCTTTCCTGTATAAATTACCCAGTCTCAGGTATGTCTTTATTAGCAGTGTGAAAATGGACTAATACATCGTTCATGAAGGATCTACTCCCATGAGCCATTCACCTCCCATCAGGCCCCATCTCCAACACTGGGGATAACAACTGAACATGAGATCTGGGTGGGGACACAAATCCCAGCCATATCAGCGTCCATATAAAAAGAGACACCTGTTTGCTCTCTGTACATGCACATACCAAAGAAAGGCCATGTGAAGCAATAGCTAGAAGGCAGCCACCTACAAGCCTGGAAAGAGCCTGCCATTGTTTGGATGTTTATCCCTCCAAATCTCACGTTGAAATTTGATCCTCAAAGTTGGAGGTGGGTCCTAATGAGAGGAGTTTAGATCATGGGGATGGAACCCTCATGAATAGATTAATCACCTCCCTGGAGTTGGGGGAAGGGAGTGAGTTCTCCTTCTATTAGTTCCAAAGAGAGCTGATTGTTAAGGAGTCCAGCACCTCCTCCACCCCCTCTCTTGCCATATGTAATCTGCACACACCAGCTCCCCTTTGCCTTCCACCATGGGTGGAAGCACGCTGAGGTCCTCATCAGAAGCAGATGTTGGTGCCATACTTCTTGTACAGCCTGCAGAACCATGACCCAAATAAACCTCTTTTCTTTGTACATTACCCAACTTCAAGTATTCCTTCATAGCAACACAAATGGACTAAGAGAGTGCCTTCACCAGAAACAACCCTGCCAGACTTTGATCTAGGACTTTCAGTCTCCAGAACTATGAGAAAATAAATGTCTGCTGTTTAAGCCACCCAGTCTGTGGTGCTTGTTATGGCAGCTTGAGATGACTTAGCACATACAATGGTTCTTCCATTTTACAGATAGTCAGGGAGGCATAATTATTAAGCGGCATGGCTGGGATTTGAAACCCAGGCAGTCCAGTTCCAGTGGTTGCAATTCTAACTTCATACTTCAGTAAATGCCACCCAAATGAACCACAAAATTCCCACCAGTCCACCCAAAGCAAGCTAAGGTTGTGTAAAGGTAGCTCATAACATCTGCCACACACAAAGCAGCATTGCCTATAAATATGCCACAGGCAGCCCCAGCCAGCTCTAAGCCATATCACTGTAGGAGGGCAAGCTCCCCATACAGCACACATCCTTGGCAAAGTATGTACTCGTTCTTTCTTATCTACAAGCATTCTGCACTTTCTCTTTATCACCTTTTCTGTGAGGTGCCTCTGTAAACTCTCCCTGGGTCTTGCTGTTCAGTCTTCCCTTCTCTTTAGCCAGACTGGCTCTCCCTGGTCCTTTCATCACAAAGAGACCGAATGACAGCCCACAGTGGCATTTATCTTTAGGGCAGCAGTTGTCAACCAGGGCTGATTTTACCTCCAAGAACACATTTGGCTATGTCTGGAGACATTTTTGGTTATCACAACTTGGGGGTGGGGAAGTGCTACTGACATTCAGAGGGTAGAGGCCAGGGATGCTGCAGAACATCTCACAGTGCACAAGTTGGCTTCCTACAAAGAATTATCTGACCTGAATTGTCGAAAGGGCCACCGTTAAGAAACTCTGCTGAAAAGGAGGGCATGTATTAAGCACACAGGAGCATTTCAGGTATCAAGTAAGGAGAAGCAAGGTAGCAGGAGGGTCTCTTAGACCCTCAACTTTCTATTTCTCCCCAAATGATGTTTGCAGATGACCACAGCTATGTGCTTGGATCTCTGCCTGAGTAAAGTAATGAGACATAAATGCTGTCTTGATCCATATCTTCATTTGCTTTCCTTCTGAGTAAGTAATTTTTGGATAGGATCTATCTAACTTTGTATAGACTCCAAATTCCTGGCATTGTTTTGGTTTTCCCTGTATATGCATAAAGGAGGAATGTTTATGATTTCTAAAAATATCACCGAACCATATAATTACTACTTTTAATGTCATCATGCAAAAATATTATCCAACTTTGCATGGTTATTTTGTACAAAGTTAAGTGTGTAGAGTTCAAGTAATTATCTAGCTGTTATGATTATTTTTAAAATCGTTGAAGGCTAGGGAGAACAAATACACTTGTTCATTTTAATGTCAACATTAAAACAGTAAAACCAGCCGGCCGTATGGTCTTAATTCTATGCTGTACAGAAAAGTTTTCATGAGTAGTTCCACCAGTGTACTCCTCCTAGAAATAACTGTGCTGTGCCCTGTAACAGACATTTTATCTGACCCTCTCATTCTTTCCCAGAACTTAAATAATTGCTTTGAGTCAGATAAACCCCAAATTTATGTCTTGAGCTTCAAAGCTTTCCCTAATTTCTGGTGCCTCATTTGTAACTGTCCTGTAGACCTCCACACCTGAGTGTGTCTTGCCAGATTTCGTCCAAAACCCAACTATTCATGCACTTGCCCCCCAAGCCAGCTGTCTGTTCTAATGGAACCTTTTTTACACATAGGATCATTATCTCCTAGTCACCCACAGCCAGAAATTTTATGGTTGCCTTTAAGTTCTACCTTTTTTCTTTACCTCAATATCAAATCCATCACCAGGTCCTGACAATTCAATCACCACAGTGCTTCTGGCATTACTTCCCTCCTTCAGATTCCTGTTGCCACCGCCCTACTTCAGGCAGTTTTCAACTTCCTAGACTGTCATGGGAGAGTCCCCACTGACCTCTCTACGCCAGTATCTTCCTGCAGCCAGATGCTTCTTCCCAGATGTAATTACATTACCTTCAGCCCCAAAGCCTTCAGGGCTGCCACAATAGGGCATCCATCCCTAAAGGCTTCGGGGCAGGGGGTAATGTGCTCTACCTTCTTCCCAGGGATGGGTAAAATAAGATATGAAAATGTGGCTGGGCACAGTGTCTCATGCCTGTAATCTCAACATTTTGGAAAACTGAGGCTAGAGGATTGCTTGAAACCAGGAGTTCAAGACTAGCTTGGGCAACAGAGAGAGACCCCATCTCTACAAAAAAATTTAAAAAGTTAGCTGAACTTGGTTACACACACCTGTAGTCCCAGCTACTTGGGAGGCTGGAGTGGGAGGATCACTTGGGCCCAGGAAGTCGAGGCTGCAGTGAGCTATGACTGTACCACTGCACTCCAGCCTGAGCCACAGAGCAAGACCCTGTCTCTAAAAAAGATAAATAAGTAAATAAATATATGAAAATGTCCTTTGAAAATTAAAGAATCTTATTTAAGTGTAATTTACAGACAACACTATTTATATTTTTTAATAAAAATCCAGATAAACCTATGGAGAAACAGGCCTCAGGTAAATCACTTCTTTGAGAAACTGTCAGCAACCCAAGGACACTCTGGAAGCCCTAGGCCTTGGGGATAGAGGATCAACCAGCAGCCGCTGGAGGAAGAGGGTGAGAAAGGTAAAACCTATAATCATGACTAGGATGCAGAGGGTTACAACTGAAATCTTGGTGCTGGTTTTCTGACATTAATTGTATTTCACTCAAAAGTTATTTTTTTTCAATGAGTCTTTTTGGAAAGTAATTTTGTAGCATGGCTTCTCGTTAGGGTGTCACTCACTGAGCCATCCCAGACTTTAGTTAGCATGTTTTCTGGGTAGTCTGGAGCCTGCTAAGGTTGCTATTCCAGCCCATATTGCCTAAATGGACCCAATGGACCCTTAAACTGGGAACTTAGAGGAATGCAACCATATTATTGATAAATTACACATAGCTTTACTAAACCATTATGGTCAGTATTTCAACCTATGCATGCTACTACAATGAGCATGTGTAGTACCTCCCCTCAGTAGGGGATTGCACTATTAATAATGTTAAATAATTAAATAAACCTGTGTGCCCACTCTTCTCCATTTCTAGCCCCTTCCCATCCAGCTGGAGAAGTGGAAACATTACAAAGGAGAAGATGAGATAACCCAGAGACTAGGCACCACCCCTAGGGCTGGAGGAACCTAAGAGGGCCTCAGAAGCCAGGAGCTTGGAGGAGATGCTTCCAGAAAAAGAAGAAGACAGCAGTAGAAGGAAGAGAGCAAGATCAAGAGAGAGAACTGCAGCTTCTCTCCATCTTCTATCTACTATTCCCCCCACCAGCACCTCTTACTGGTGAAACTAAATAAGAAACCAACTAATATTTCCTAAATGTCTGTTCAGTTTCTAAAGGTCGTTTTTCTGACTTCTGACCTGAAAGAACTCTGCTGGTTAAAAAGTTCTGTCATAATCAGTGTTTGGAACTCCAGTCTGTAATATACATGGAACAGGAAAATGAGGTGGAGGAGTAAAGGTTTCTGCCAAAAAAAAAAAAAAAAAAAAAAAAAAAAGAGGTGGAAATGGTTAGTAAATATGTCTTGTACCTAAGGAAACAGGAAATCAAACAAATGTGAAGACGTTGGCTAAAAACCCATTGTTAGGAAACATCCTTGGGTTGTTTTCAATCCATAAGTTTGTCTGGACTACTAGGACCTATAACATTTTCAAACAGTGGGTGCAAGGTCAGGGCAAATTCTGCAGTCATATAGCTGAGCAAAGTTAATGTGATGACGAGAAACCAGTATTTGTCTCATTAAATTTGCACCACCTTTTGAGCTAGTAAGGTACTTGGTACCATTCCACTGTCAAGATCAGATTTATTCTCCAAGCCAGGTTCACCTTCTCTGATCATGGGAAAGGATTTTATGGCATGAAATAGATTAGAACATTTTGCATTCTTTTCATCTAATTTCTGGATCCCACTGTTTCTGCTGATATCATTTTTTCTGCCTACGATATCCTATTCCTCCAATACAAGAAAATATTTTTATAGATGTGATTCACCCTGAGAGATTCCATTAGATCATGTAAGACTTTTCTATTCTTTGTTTTGAATAAATGAGAGGGCTCCCCAGGGACTTTTAATATAGTAACATTTCTTACACGTAATATATCACCTAAATCATTCAGTGATCAAAATTTTATCCTTTAATATGCCTTGGCATTTTCCCTTCGGAAAGCAATTATACTAGAACTAAAAAGAAAGATCAGATAAAGAAAAGAAAGGAATATATTAGAAATAAACCAACATTGTTTTAACTTCAAAAACTCAGAAACACACATATGGGATATATGATCACATTCACGTAGTAACTTGAATCATGGTGTGTTCTTCCTCCAGAAATTAAATCCTCTCTCCTTGCCTCTTAACTACAGAATGAGGATTAAGTCTTTTTTCTGTCAAATCCTCCTAAAATCTGACCTTAAAGGGATGTCATGGAATAAGAAACAGACTGAGAGTGGGGAGACCATGATTTAGGTGAATGGCCCAGAGCTTGTCCAACTTTCCTGGATCTCAGTTTTCCCACCATCAGAGACTAGCCTCATTCAGCTTTAATCTCCTTCTCGTTAAGTTCAACAAATGACTGTGAACCAAACAATGTCATTTATTCAGCTGAGTCTACCTTCTGCCTTCTACAGACAGAGACAACATCCCAGATTATTTAAATACAGATGGAATATTAGAGCTAGGAGAAACCTTAAGACACCTGAATCAACTTCCTTATTTTAACAATGAAGAAATAGACACTTGATGTGGGGCTATGATTTCTTTGAGGTCCTGTGGCAGGTTATGGTCAGCTCTAGTATACATTTGTCTACCCAACCATGTCCTCATCTTTCATTCCATGCCACCTCTCAGAAGTACCTATTTACTAGCTAGTGGTATGTCAATATCCCACTCATATTTCAAGAGACATTTCTTTCAAGAAGTCTTCCTAGATTTCTCCACTTGGAATTAACCTAGCCTCTACTCTTTCTGACTGGCCCTAGCACTTCCATTCATTAGATACATACTGGACACCAACCCTTGTTCGAAGTGTTGGGAATAAAATAATGAAAAGACACTCCTAGTTCCGACCTCATGGTGATATGTGCACAAAATTCTAAGAGACCACCAATTAATCACCAAGACCTTCAGTAGCCTCTAATTACAGCTCAAATCTGTTGTCTCTCTTCCATAGCCATTACCACTACCGTAGTTCGTGTCCATTTTATTTCACCTAGATGACTTCAACTACCTCCTTACCAGTGTTCTTCCCTTTAACTCTCCTTTCCATCCTTTGTCCCACTCCCGAGGGATCTTGGTGAAATATCTATTTGGTTGCCCAGTTTTTTTTTTTTTTCTGGTAGGTATGTAAGCACCTGATCCAGGCCTGGAAAATCACACTTATTCATCCACCTAACACTGTGATTTCTGAGCCATTTGAAAGTAATCATTGTGATGCTTTGCCCTTAAATACTTCAGTATGTATCAAGAACAAAGATATTCTCCTATGGATCAAACTCAAGAAATTATACAGTAATACAGTAATATTATGGTCTATGTTTAATTTTTGCTAACTGTCCCAATAATGTCTACTATTGCTGAGGGTTTTTTTGTTGTTGTTGTTGACTGGGCTGGAGTGCAGTGGCCCGATCTCGGCTCACTGCAACCTCCGCCTCCCAAGTTCAAGTGATTCTTCTGCCTCAGCCTTCTAAGGATCTGGGACTACAGGCGCAGCTAATTTTGTGCTTTTAGTAGAGATGGGGTTTCACCATGTTGGCCAGGCTGGTCT
This sequence comes from Papio anubis, assembly GCF_008728515.1. Classification (NCBI taxonomy): domain Eukaryota; kingdom Metazoa; phylum Chordata; class Mammalia; order Primates; family Cercopithecidae; genus Papio; species Papio anubis. The sequence continues at coordinate 16,540,482 of NC_044983.1, forward strand.
CGAACTCCTGACCTCAGGTGATTCACCCACCTCAGCCTCCCAAAGTGCTAGGATTGCAGGCATGAACCACTGTGCCTGGCCATTAACCCAATGGTTTTAACATTTGTTAATGAAGTTGCCAGAGTTGATTATTAGTGGCTGAAAATGATAATTTTTCAACCAAATAATTATTTCACATTTATCAATCATCATTCTTCTGTCAATAAATGCTTACCCTCACTCCCCACCCCCACCCTTTTCTTTTAGTACTGCCATGAATTCATGGATTCTTCTTTTATTGGATATTTAAAAACAATTATAATCATTATTGTTTGTGACGTCCAGATTGTCCCAAATTTGGGACAACCCAGTGGGAGCTCTTTGAAACTGGCTCTGTGTCCTTTTGATACATTCCATTCATTCTTGAGTGCTTCTTACTTCGGGGAAGGCACCAAATGTACCATGATCCCTTTGTAGTTTGCCTCAGATCTCGAATCAGGCATTTGTCCAAGGAACCCTGTTTTGTTTCTTTTCTTTTCTGCCATTGTTGTTGTTTTTTACTGAGAGTGATATTTAGAAAAGAGAATCTGGGCAATAACTATGTTCATTGCTACTGGGATGTCATTGCTTTTAGACCCTTAAAATGCACAGAGCTAGGAAATATTACATATTATATGTATATTTGGTTTTTAGATATGCAGGAGTATATTAGGCACTGGCATTACCTTCACACCTTAAACAATAGAAAACTAGAAAAAATATACAAATATATACAATATGGTTTCACTGTGTCCCCACTGAAATCTCATTTTGAATTGCAGCTCCCATAATTTCCATGTGTTGTGGGAGGGACCAGTGGGAGATAACTGAATCATGGGGGAGGTTCCCCCCATATTATCCTCACGGTAGTGAAAAAGTCTTGCTAGATCTGATGCTTTTATAAGGGGTTTCCTCTTTCACTTGGCTCTTATATTCTCTCTTGTCTGCCACCATGTAAGATGTGACTTTTGGCTGGACGCAGTGGCTCCTGCCTGTAATCCCAGCACTTTGGGAGGCCAAAGTGGGCGGATCACAAGGTCAGGAGTTCGAGGCCAGTCTGGCAAACCTGGTGAAACCCCGTCTCTACTAAAAATACAAAAATTAGCTGGGAGTGGTGGTATGCACCTGTAATCCCAGCTACTCAGGAGGCTGAGACAGGAGAATCACTTGAACCAGGGAGGTGGAGGTGGAAGTGAGCTGAGATCGTGCCAATGCACTCCAGCCTGGGTGACAGAGAAAGACTGTCTTGGAATAAAAAAATAAATAAAACATGTGCCTTTTGCATTCCACCATGATTGTGAGGCCTTCCCAGCCCTGTGGAACTATGAGTCCATTAAACCTCTTTTTTTAAACAAATGGCCCAGTCTCAGACATGTCTCTATCAGCAGCATGAGAACAGACGAATATAATATAAAACCACTGTTTTCAGGTATTGAACTACAAGCAGCACAGGACTGAGATCCCTGAGAGAAGTGAAACAAATAAGGTGAGTCCCATGATTACCTCTGCTCTCCACCGGGGGCATGTTGTAGACCACGAAACAGTGCAGGGAATCCCAAAAACAGTGCTGTGGACTTGCCAAGCAGAGGCAGATTTCAGAATTCAGGGAGATGACTGGGAGTTACAGGGCGGATTTTCAGAGAAGAAAGAAACAGCCAGGAAAAGAGATTCGATCATCTTCCCTAGCATCCTTTCTAATCTTTGGCTAATACCATGATGTATATAAAAATGGTAAAAGCCCACAAGGCAAAGAGTAACCCCAACTGGGTTGCTGTGAGTTCCATAGCTCTCAGAGGTTACAAGGGGCTGGGAATCATTTGAATTCCCACTGGCCATAATGGAGAGTCCTCATGATCTCTCTGATCATTCAGCAGAATAACCAGAGGACCATGCTTAAGTAATAGGGCTAAACTATCACTTTGGGTATGATCTACCAAAGCATAAATACAAGCCTCAAAAAGGCTCAAACTGGGCAGGGTGCAGTGGCTCACGCCCGTAATCCCAGCACTTTGGGAGGCTGAGGCGGGTGGATCACTAGGTCAGCAGATCAAGACCATCCTGGCTAACACAGTGAAACTCTATCTCTACTAAAAATACAAAATCATTAGACAGGCGTGGTGGCGGGCGCCTGTAGTCCCAGCTACTTGGGAGGCTGAGGCAGGAGAACAGCGTGAACCCGGGAGGTGGAGCTTGTAGTGAGCCAAGATAGCGCCACTGCGCTCCAGCCTGGGCAACAGGAGACTCCATCTCAAAAAAAAAAAAAAAAGGCTGAAACCGGAAACTTAACTACCTAGCAATAAAACTAGCACTCTTTAAAGGAAGACAACAAAATTAGATGGTCAACCATGTAAGTTTCACAATGCCCAGCTGAAAATTACTAGACATGCCAAGGAGCAGGAAAATGACTCCAAGATAACAGAGATGATGGAACTGTCAGAGAAAGTGATGGAAATGACCATTTTGTTTTCTTATAGCAAAGGTAAAATGCATGTGTAGTTTATTAGATAGAACCAATTTCCCCTCCATAAGGGCTACATCACTTTGCACTCCCAACAGCTTCTTATGGAAGTGCCTGTTGCCCCACAGCCTTACCAACAAAGTGTGGGTTGAGCTTTTAAATTTTTGCTAACCTGAAGAAATGAGAAATTATACATCATACCCTAGTTTTAAAACTAGTGATTTATGCTTTAGTTTTAACTTGAATGCAACTCTGTTTCTGAACATACTATGAAGAAAAATCTAGAGTCTAATTAAGTAATTTTGGAGATAAATATTTACCCTCCCTCATATGCATATCCTAGTTAAAGATTGGCTCTGCCAGCCAGGTGCGGTGGCTCACGCCTGTAATCCCAACACTTTGGGAGGCTGAGGTGGGCAGATCACCTGAGGTCAGGAGTTCAAGGCCAGGCTGGCCAACACGGTGAAACCCCATCTCTACTAAAAATACAAAAAAAAAAAATTAGGCATGGTGGTGGGTACCTGTAATTCCAACGACACAGGAAGCTGAGGCAGGAGAATCACTTGAACCCTGGAGGTGGAGGTTGCAGTGAGGTGAGATCATACCATTGCACTCCAGCCTGGGTTACAAGAGCAAAACTCTGTCTCAAAAAATTAATTTTATATATATATGCCCTGCCCTGAAGAATATTTAATTAATGCTGGGTGTATGGTACTCTACAACCTTTTCAGGCTATAGTTGTACTCCACAATGAGCACTGAGGTCTATTTTTTTTGGTTCACATTCTCTTCCTCAGCCATAGTTCCCCAAAGCACAATCACTGTGTTAGAATGGGTGCACCCACACACAGGTGCTTTCCACAGCAGCCACATGCATACCCGAACCATTCCTTTTGCAGAGACTCTCAGGCCATGACTGTGTGCTTGAATCAGCAACTCAAACTCCTCATTGTTTCCTTCAAGTTCTTTGGGGTTCTTTTCTACCAGCTGTTGTTGACAAGACTCCCATCCAAGAAGGCTCCCATCACTGACTTTAAATTGCAGGGGTGGGATTTGCGTTTTATGCCCCTATTCTTTCAGAAGTCCCTCAAATGTGAGGTCAGATTTCCACTGGAACTCCCAGACCCCTGTGCCTCCCAAGAGGCTGTGTGTGTGTTCTTGTATGTGTGTGTAACAGTGTTTGTTAAGTCACAATTACATGGCCATTATATTTTTTATCTAAGGCCTACTTGCCTGACACTTGCATGTCTAAGGAGGGTCACACAAACCTTCTCAGAACAGACCAGTGTTAGGGAACATTTCCTCATTATTAGATCTGAAGCAGCTTACAGCTTAACTCTTCTAAAAAAATTTAATCTCTGCCTTATTAAATGTGTTTTTCCCACCAGATTACTCTTGTTGAATATGAGCTCTGTGCAAAAAAAGATGATTAGAATTCTGAGGAGCACCCAGCATCCTCAGAACCAAGCACAGAATTTCTCCAGTAATCGGCTTTCAGTGAATGTTCATTGAATGAACTCACTCATTCATCAATAAACAAAATCCCCAAGCTCCTTAAAAACCAGAACCATACTCACTGATGTTTTAAGATATTGCCCCAACTAAATTATAAGCCCCTTGAGGACAATAAATATGCCTTGTATTTTCTCTATCTAATCTAGGAGCATTTGATAAAGAGCTGAACACACAGAACAGTTTCAGGATTTCAGATATTTCTGACTTATTCCCACTACTGAACTGTAAATTGACTGCGGGCAAGAACTAGGTCTTATTCATCTCGTCCATGTCTTACCCAGCACATTCATTCATTCTCTCTCTCTCTCTCTCTGTCTCTCTCTCTGTGTGTCTCTTAATTTTCCTCTCCCAAGTCTTCTTCCCTTAATGAGTCATAATTTCTAAAAACTATGAATCTATTCATTGCTTTAGTTCATAGATATTTTATGCCTATTTTGTGAATCAAAGATACACATAGAAATTTTCTTTTCATTGAGGGAGTGAGACAGGAAGATAGAATGTGGGGTCAATATCAGGAAAACTCATACAGTACAGTTTGGATATCTGCCCCTTCCAAATTTCATGCAGAAGTTTGATCTTCTAAAGAAAATGTGGTACATATACACCACAGAACATTATGCAGCCATAAAAAAGGATGAGATCATGTCCTCTGAAGGGACATGGATAAAGCTGGAAGCCATCATCCTCAGCAAATTAACACAGGAACAGAAAACCAAACACCGCATGTTCTCACTTATAAGTGGGAGTTGAACATTGAACATACGTGGACACAGAGAAGGGAACAACACACAGCAGGGCCTGTTGGGGGGTGTGGAGTGAGGGGAGGGAACTTACTGGATGGGTCAATAGGTGCAGCAAACCACCATGGCACGTGTATATCTATGTAACAAGTCTGCACATTCTGCACATGTATCCCGTTCTTTTTTATTAAAAAAAAGAAATAAAACAAAAATAAAATATTTTTTAAAAAAAGAAATTTGATCCTCAATGTGGGAGGAGAGGCCTGGTGGGAGGGATTTGGATTGCAAGGATACATCCCTCATGAATGGATTAACACCCTCCTTTGGAGGTGAGTGAGTTCTCACTCCAATAGTTCCTCCAAGAGTAAGCTGTTTAAAAGGGGCTAGCATTTCTCCCCTCTCTCTGCTCTCTCTCTCACCATGTTACACTTCTGCTCCCCCTTTGCTTCCTGCTATGACTGGAAGCTTCCTGAGGCCTCACCAGAAGCATCTGACACTTGCATGTCTAAGGAGGGTCACACAAACCTTCTCAGAACAGACCAGCGTTAGGGAACATTTCCTTATTATTAGATCTGAAGCAGCTTACAGCTTAACTCTTCTAAAAAATTTAATCTCTGCCTTATTAAATGTGTTTTTCCCACCAGATTACTGTTGTTGAATATAAGCTGCTTGGAGAGCCTGCAGAACAATGAGTCAAATAAACCTCTTTTCTTTATAAATGACCAAGTCTCAGTTATTCTTTTATAGCAATCCAAAATGGACTAAGACACCATACACACACAAAAAAAAGTACAGGGGAAAAAGTGAACACAGAGACACATATAGTCATAGGGAGACACAATCCAAGGGAAGAAACTGAGAAGCAGAATTTAATTGGTTACAAGTGAAACCTTGAAAAACCACGAGATGAACATACTACAAACTGAGACTTAGTTTCACTTTTGCAAACCTGTGTTCATTGCCATTTACCTTTTTGGGTAGAGAAAATTATGTTTAATGCTGTCAGAGCTGATGGGTTTTCCTTCAGTGGCCCACGCTCTTATCCCAGTTAAAGGATTCAGAAGGAGAGAAATCATATTAATAAACCAAGACATCTGGGATGTCATATTATATCTGCTCCTGATTTTGTGACCTTGAGCACTGTATTTAACACTACCTAGCTAAGTTTCTTATCTCTACAAAAGGAATAGTGGAAGGTGATGCACCTAACTATAGGAATACTGTAAAGGTAAAATGAGATAATGTATATGAACGTGCTTTGTGGAATATCAGTACCTTTCCTTGAGACCGGCTATGTCAGACACTGTGCCAAGAACTTTGTAAGTGCGCACTTATTCATCCTTCAAAACCATCCTGGGAGTTATCAGTACACCTACTGCAAAGGTGGAAGATTGAGGGCTAGAGAACCTGAAAGCTCGATCTTAAAGGTTACTAGGCTAGTAAACTGTAGAACAAGGATTTGAACTGACCACAAGTTCCCTCACCTGCCCATTGTTCAGGAAGCCCCAGCAAGGTAAAAAGCAAAAGCTTTTTAAAAATCATGAAAACATCTTCTTTGAGTACTGAATTGCTCCCTGACAGAAAACAAATAAGCTTATAAACAATCCATGGTATCCTTTTTCTTAAAGGAGCGAAGGAGAATTTAATAGCTGAGCGCATGAGATCTGGGTTAAGATATATTTCACCAAAATTTTAGGCAAAGCAGTGGAGGCAGGAAAAAAAGCCACTGAGCCCACAGGTAATGGATGGCCCTCAGCGACTTCCTTGAGGTCTCACAAACCTCATAAATCTGTACCCAAAATGAGTTTCTTGCTGTTTCCTTAGTGTAGGCAATTTGTGATATTTGTGATCCTGTTCATCCATTTTTCTAACAAACCCAAAGCAATGGGGAAAGAGGTGATTTTCAAATTTTATATTTTTGCCTGCATATTCCAAAAATGGACCTGAAATTAAAAGCTTTTTGGTCAAATAGGTATCCTTTCCACAAAGGAGCACTGTCAGAAATTCCAAATGTTCTAGACATTGGCCTATATTCATCTAAATCCAAACTTAGGTAGAGATGATACTATTAAAATGGAAATTGGGCAAGTATTCATGCTTTGGTAACTTGTTTTGTGAAATTAAATAGATTTCCAGAAACAGTCAAGCACTGGGGATGTGGAGTTATTGTTTAAATCTGAGATAAAAAGACGCCCACTTTCAAAAGGAAAAGAACTATGAAAAACCTTGTATCTTGAAAGCTGAATATGAATCAGAAGAATGAGACAATCTTACCCTTGAGGGGGAGGAAAGGGCTTTTCCTTTCAGGGCTGGAGATGAAACATTTAAAAATAAGAATTCAGAGCTCCAATCCTCTTGCAGGGCTTTGTGACTCAAAATTGAATTTATTAGTCTGACAAATTGACTTTTACAGATGCCTTGATTTGAAAACCAAATATATTGTTTGGCTGATAACCTCACAGAGGCCACACATCTTGCTGAAACGCCTGAGAGCGGCTTCCACTGAGCTTATTTATACAGGTGACAGAGGACACAGGGGTTGGGGTGGGGGGTGCTGCCTCTCAGGTAATACAGTCCATCACCACTCACAGTTCTTATCAATCAGGGGGGACTGAATCATCCCTACTGCTGTGCACTGGGAACCTCCTTACTAAATTGGCACTTCCTCTATCTCCAAACAAAATGCAAGAAAATGGAACATGGTAGCAAGACATCATAGAGATCGTGAGATGGAGTCTAAGCCAGAGGTGGAAGCTGGAACACAGTCTGAACATATTAGCCATATAATTCTAGAGCTATCACTCTCTCATGCTTCAGCTTCTCATGAGGCCAAAGAGAAAAGTGAGTGAATGCTTAGGCTCTGAAGCCAGGCATACCTGGACTTGAACTTGGATCCTATCTCTCCCACATATTGGCTGTGTGTCTTCTCTGAACCCCAGCTTCCCCATATGTATAAAGAGAATTGTGATAAGGAATTGGCTCACATGACTATAGAGGCTGGCAAGTCTGAAATTTGCGGGCTGGAGACTCAGAGAACCGAGTTTAAGTCCAAAGGCAGCTGCTGTAGAGCCAGGAAGAGTCCATGTTTCAGATGAAGTCTGAAAGCAGTGTTTGAAAAATTCTCTCTTGCAGGAAAGAGGCCCATCTCCTTGTCCTATTCGGGCCTGATTGGATGAGGCCCACTCACATTATGGAGGGCAATCTGCTGTACTAAAAGTATTAAAAGTCCACCAATTTAAATGTTAATCTCGTCTAAAATGTCCTCCCAGAAACACCCAGCCCAGCCTGCACACCTTACCCCTGGTGTCAATTCCTGCACTTTGTCTAATAAAAAATCCCTTCCAATTATTTTTAGCACGGTAGGGACAGCCAGGGAATTCTGACTCTCTAATGCTGTCTCCCTTACGGGCTCCAGTAAAGCCTTATCTGGGAAAACTCTCTTGGCCTCATGTCAATTTTTAATTTTTATTGCATCGATAACCCAAGAACCTGTTGTCGGCAACAATCTCAAGTATACACATTTGGTGAACAAAATCCAGGAGAGCACTCATATAACAGGTGGAGGAGGTTCCCTTTAGAGAAATAAATATAGAGATCTAAGATGTAGGTATCTTAAAATGAAAAACTGTAATGAGGGACCCATGGGTGTGGTCAGAACATTCCCTTCATGTCATTGATGTGGTCGTCATTAAGGACTCTAGAGTTCCCATTTTTAAAAAGATAGTGAAAAAAATGTTTTTGAAATTTTCAAATCTTGGTTTTGGAAAATCTATTTATTATTTAAAATAAACCCTAAGTTCACACGGATATATGTGAATCTTGGAAACTTTAAAGGAATCTAAACGTTTCTTTGTACCAGGCTGATTAGGCTGATTAACTAATAGAGATCTAAAAGACTGTCTTCTGCCATCTAAACTGGAGCACTTTGACTAGCTCAGATGTAATCAGGCAGAAATAGTCACCACACCAGGACATGGCAAATACCGGGAGGAAGAAACCGTAGGAAACACAGTCCAGTACAGTCTTCACAAAGCTGGTATCCAAGCATCCTCTAAAGAGGTTTGTCTCCTAAGATCCTAAAATGACTGGTGAGACACAAAGAAATAAAGGTTACACAACAAAATGAAAATAAAAGCTGTCAGGATCAACCTCATTCCAAAGTAAACCTTCAACGTGTTTTGATCTCTGGATTTAAAAAGGTAAAAAGCTTCTAACATTCAATTACAAATGTCAGTTTTTAATGCTTTTCCCATGAGATTAGAAATTTTATTGTCTCCAGTAGAACTCACATTCTTTTTATTACACAAATACAGGGAGAATCTTAACACGAAGACCAAGGAGTTAAGATAACTGTCATGAGAGATTCTTAATAGGAGAGGCATGCCCTAGGGAGCTTAAACAAACACACATTTCAATTCAACTAATATTGTATGGGCAATATTTTAGATTTGTTTTCATCCAGTTTAAAAAATCAGTTTTACAAACACTGAATTTTTCAGCTACAACTTTGCCAAAGGACCAGTTTTAAAGAATAAAAAAAACATAATCAGGGGAAATGTTGCCTTTAACTTAATTTTAACTAAAAAAAAAAAAAAGAAGCATTGAGTTGAATAGAGAAAATGAAGATAAAGGGATCACAGAAAAATCTCATGTTAAATTAATCGTACTTATCTTATGGCTTACAAGCATCTTTGATTCATGCAAGGCCCCACACTCGGATACCGTTTTATTCTTTTTTGCAGTTGGTCTCTAATTCCATTCCCCTTCCCTAACTTTGCAGGCCACCACCCTAACGCTTTTAATATGCATAACTGAATCTTTAGTTAGCATTTTAATACGCATAGTGTCATGTGTATGTACATCATGTTCGCATAAGTTCCATTTTGCCATATAGTGACATATAGACTGCGCATTCCATAACATGGTACTTTTTTATCTCTATGAACTCACAGTAATAGACAGCTATCTTGCTTGCTTCCAATGCCTACTAAATACTGTAATGAGCATCCTCAGATAATTTGCTTTCAGTTTGAAAGTTTCTTTGGGGTATAGACCCATTAGTAAAACTCCCAAGGCACAGGGCATGCACATACTTGATTTGACCAGCTTCACCAGATTGTTCTTCAGAAGGCTGCTCCAGGCTACACACTCACCAGGCTGTGCATCCACTGGCAGTACATGGAAATTCCTGTTTCTTCTCACGTCCACAGAATAACTCTGTGTGTGTGGGTGGCGGGTGGGCATTCTGATGGGTATAAAGTGATGTTTTGTTGTTTTATTTTGCATTTCTCTGATTACTATGGGTAATGGTTTTGGATTGGAACATCTTCTAATAGAAGTGATGGTAATTAAAGTTTCTTCTTTTATAAATTGCCTGTTCAGATGTCTTGCCAATTTAGCTATGAATTTTCCATCTTTGATTTATAGGAGTTACTTGTATATTATATTATTTTTAGTTTTAGATATAGAAATTATCTTTCCTCAGATTCCTCAAAGACCTAAAGACAGAAATACCATTCAACCCAGCAATCCCATTACTGAGTATATACCCAAAGGAATAGAAATTGTTCTCTTATAAAGACACATGCATGTGTATGTTGATTGCAGCACTATTCACAATAGCAAAGACATGAACTCAACCTAAATCCCCATCAATAACAGACTGGATAAAGAAAATGTGGTACATATACATCCTGGAATACTATGCAGCTATAAAAAAGAATGAAATTATGTCCTCTGCAGGAACATGGAGGCCATTATCCTTAGCAAACTAACACAGGAACAGAAAACCAAATACCACATGTTCTCACTTATAAGTGGGAGCTAAATGATGAGAATACATGGACACATAGAAGGGAACAACACACACTGGGGCCTATCGGAGGGTGAAGGGTAGGAAAAGGGAGAAGATCAGGAAAAATAACAAATGGATACCTGGGTAATGAAATAATCTGTACAACAAACCCTCATGACACACATTTACATGTGTAACAAACCTGCACATTCTGCACATGTATCCCTGACCTTCAATAAATAAATAAATAAATAAGATGTTTTCCTTGTATAGCTTTTGGGCACACAGACCATAAACAAACAAAATCATAATTGATAGGAATAAAGTATTTGCGATTCCCATCAGAGCTTAAGTATAATGTAACTAGAACTCTCCTGCCTTTCGCCACAACTTTCTGTTAAGTACAAATTTAAAACCAAAGAAATTCTCTTTCCTCGATCGGCTGTTACTTAACTTTGTCTATAGCATTGATCATTGAATACAAATCCTTAATTGTGGTGTAATTAAATCCATAAATTTTTCATAGAACTTCCATTTTATTTTTGGCTCTGTTTTTAAAAAAATCTGTATATATCCTCATATTGTAAAATCTGTTCTTCTGTGGTTGCTCTCATTACCTTTGTAATTTTTCCTTTCACATCTACGGGTAAAGATCCAATTTTAATTTTGTCTATATAGTGAGTCTGTTTTGCCCAATTCTACCAACGAATAATCTGCCCTTTCCTCATTGGTTTGTAGCATCTTATTTATTTGAGACAGTCGCACTCTGTCACCTCGGCTGGAATACAGTGGCGTGATCTTGGCACACTCTAGCCTCTGCCTCCCAGGTTCAAGCAATTCTCATGCCTCAGCCTCCTGAGTCGCTGGGAGTACAGGCACACGTGTGGCACCTTCTTTTACCATATAACAAGTTGCATTTATATGCAAGTCCTTCCATGTTCTATTTTATTGCATTGATATTTTTTACTGTTTCTATAGCAGTACCAAACTTATTTTCATTTCTATTCCTTTATAATATGTCTGAATCTATTGTAGGATAAGTCCTCCTCCTTGTTTTTGTTATTTAAGTTAACTTATTCATACCTGGATATATGCTTTAGAATGATTTTACAAGTTGCTAACATGAAACTGGAGTTTTGATTGGGATTGCATTGAATTTATAGATTATATTGGGAAGAACTGACAGCCTTACAATGTTGTCAACTCAACTATGAACGCAGACTTTCCACTTATTCAAATATTTCCTATTAGTTAATAGGCTTTACTTTTTTATTAGGTATTCTTTGTTTAGAATGAATTATGTGTATTTATAGCTTTTATTACTATTGCAAATGATATCATATGTTATAATTTCTATTTTGTTATTGTTGGTGTTGAGAAATATTAATTTTGTAAGTTTACCTTCTATCAACAAACTTGAAAACCTCTCTTACTTGTCCTGAACGTTTTTCTGCTGATCCAGTTAATTTTTCTATCCAAATGATTACATCAAGTACAAATATTCAAACTTAATCTCCTCTTTCAAGCCTTACAATCCATACACCTCTTCTTTATTTTTCTTGTTTTAGAGCATTATGTAAGTTTAATTTGGACCAATAAGGTCAGAAATACAGAAAAAATTTGAAGAAAAGCAATCACTTTATCATAAAGTTTAAAAATAGGCTTATACGTATTCTGGATTTTAGTTGTAACCAGATATAAGTTCAAAACACCCTGTACTTTGAGATTTATACATTATCAACTGAAACCTCTCAGCCTGTGGGAAATCCAATAGATTCTCTAAGATTTCTATGAATTTTCAGGGGATTACACTCTCATGGCTTTCAGATCCTTTACCCCGTGAACGTCAGTCACATTTCATTTCCTGCCACTTTACTCTTCTTTCTATCAGCACCAACAAGGACATGGAAGTTGGTTCCCATTCCTTGACTTCCTAAGGAAGTCGTGTATGTAAGAGGCTTTACTCAAAGTGTGGAGGAATCAAAGATATTTGCATTAGAGTAAGACAATTAATTTGAAATAAAATATTAACATTCTTGTACTTAAAAGTACTTTAGTACATTTCATGTAAGAATGTGAAATGATACGGCTACTCTGAAAAACAGAGTTTGGCAGTTTTTTTAAATAAAACTAACTGTGCAAATACCATAAAGCCCAGCAGTTTTAATCTTTGGCATTCATCCCAGAGAAATGAAACACACAAAAACTTGTACATAATGTTCATAACAGCTGTATTCATAATAGGCCAAACTGGAAATAACCAGGTGTCCTAGATCAAAATATGAAAACGGAGCATAGCAGAAAGGTGAGTGAAATGGTGAAGGCTTAAAGGGTGAATGATTTGAAAAATTGTGGGACATTTATGGCATGGAGTACTACTCAGAAATACAAAGGAACAAACCACTGATGCATGTGACAACTTGGTTGAATCTCCAAGTAATTAGATTGAGTGAAAAAAGGCTAGTCCCCAGTGGTTACACACTGCGTGATTCCATTTATATAAAATGATTGAACTAAGAAAAGTATAGAAATGGAGAATAGATTTACGGTTGCTGGAAGTTAGGGACAGTGAGGTGTGGAGTGTGAGAGAGCTGTCTGTGGTTATAAAAAGAAAGATGAGGAACCCTTATGGTCTTGGAGCTGTTCTGTATCTTGACTGTGATGGTGGATCTATAAGCCCACCTGTGTGATAAAATTGCATAGAACTAAATACATACACACACATATACACACACACATGAGCAACACACACACAAGAACACAAGGAGAGCTAGGGAGTCTGAATAAGATCTGTGGTGTCCATATCCTGACTGTGAAATTGTACTGTGGTTTTGCAAGGTGTTACCGCTGAGCAAACTGGTAAAGGGTACATACGATCTCTCTGTATTCTTTCTTTCTTTCTTTCTTTCTTAGATACAGGAGGCTTCACTGTGTTGCCCAAGCTGGTCTTGAACTCCTGGCCTCAAGTGATCCCCCTGGCTCGGCTTCCCAAAGTGCTGGGATTATAGGCATAAGCCACTGTGCCCAGCCTCTCCCTGCATTGTTTCTTACAACTGCACGTGAATCTTCGATTATTTCAAAATCAGAATTTAAAAAGAAAGAATACTTGAACAATCTCGACACCAAGAAGTACTCATTAGCTGTCTTTCTCTACACACTTCAGCCCAGCATTTCCCTCGTCCTTTCTACTCCCTCACTTTCAAATCCTGGCTGGTACCCAAAGCAGCATATCACACACTTTCCTAAGCAGTCACAACCTGTATGTTGGCCTCCACATGCAGTTTCTGTTTTCACTCTTGCATTTAACATAAAGAGATCACTTGTCCCGGAACATTGGTCAGCAACAAATGTATCTGAATGAAAAATTGGGGGGAAGTATGGAGGATGATGTGCAGTGTTCATTCCAAGAATCCACACTGGATATCTCTTCCTAATTCTCTTTTCTCATTCTTAAAATGCCCAGGTCTCCTCTCTTTTTGCCTTCCACCCAAAGCTTGGCCTGCTCTCTCTCAGCTCCCGCCTCTCCCTTCCTGGTGAGTAATCCCATCTTTGCCTCTGTCCTCCCACCCCTTCTGCCTGATCTCTTCAACTTTCGTCTGCAGCCCAATTTAACTTTCTTCCAGTTTCCAAAAGATGAAGCTGATGAGGGCACCAGATGTCAAAGAATTTAGGGACTGAAGACATTTATTCCCTTTTAAAGAAGGTTTAGGAGTGCTAAAGCTGTCATGAAGCTCACTTTGTATTGTTCCAGAGGGAAGAATTAAGTAGAAATTAGAGACAGCTAGATTTTGAGTTAGTAGAGGAAATATGTTCTAACAAAGATTACTGCCCAGGTGTAGCATTGATGATAAACAAGATCTACCTCTGACATTGCGAGCATTCTGTCACTTAAAATTTTTAGCCAAAGACTAAAAGAATAGTTGAGAGGGTGATAGAAGTATAAATCACTGCAATAGGAAATTGGTATAGATCCAATGAGATGATTCTAAATATAACCTTGAGTCACTGAATGAGAACAAGAAAAGTGGAATAGAATCATCAGCTAACACAGGAGTGTCCAATCTTTTGCCTTCCCTGGGCCACATTGGAAGAAAAAGAATTATCTTGGGCCACACATAAAATACACTAACACTAATGATAGCTGACAAGCTTTTAAAAATTACAAAAGAAAATCTCATAATGTTTTAAGAAAGTTTACAAATTTGTGTTGGACTGCATTCAAAGCTGTCCTGGGTTGCATGCGGCCTACAGGTCACAGGTTAGGCAAGCTTGAGCTAACATTTATCCAGTCCTTCCTGTGTTCTGGGTACTACGCTGCTGTCATTATCAATCTTCTTATTGTTGTTATTAAGTAATTGCATGTTAAGTTAATTTGCCGGTAAACTTGTGCCATGTATAAGTAATGTCTTCTGCCAACTATCGTATCACTTAGACTTCATTTTTCACCTTAAGTGATTACCCAGAATTTGCAATATAGATTTACAAGGAATCCAAGTATATTTTCAAGTAACACTATTTGACTTTAAATGATATGTCACCCTAAATGTGAGTATGTCATAATAATAAAATCATCCTAATTTCTTCTCCTATCTCTTGTATCATTGCTGTCATTCATTTCACTTAAATATAAGGGCATATATGTATTTTTCATAGACAAGAAGACTCAAAATTTTTGAGATGCTTATCTTTTCCAACTTGGTCTACAGATTCAATGCAATTCCAATAAAAATCCCAGCAAGTTGTACATAGAGACAAACCAATTATAAAGTTCCTACAGAGAGGCAAAAGATCCACAATGCCAAATACAATACTGAAGAAGAACAAAGTCAGATGACTGGCATTATCCAACTTCAAAATTTACTATAAAAGTACAGTAATCAAGACATGACATACTGGCAAAAGAAGAGACAAATAAATCAGTGGAACACAATAAAGGGCCCAGAAATAACCCACATTAAGTAGTCACGCAGCACATAATGACATTTTGGTCAATAATGGATTGGATAAATGACAGTGGTCCCATAAGATTTTAATGGAGCTGAAAAATTCCTATCACCTAGTGACATCATAGCTGCCGTAGTGTCATAGCATAATGCATTTTCTGTGTTTATGGTGATGCTGATGTAAACAAATCTACTGTGTCACCAGTTGAATAAAAATATAACATACAGTTTTGTACAGTACATTGTACTTGATAATGATCATAAGTGACTACATTACTGGTTTATGTATTTACTATGCTATGTTTTTCATCATTATTTTAGAGTGTATTTCTTCTTCTTAAAAAAAAGAAAAAAGTTAACTGTAAAACAGCCTTAGGCAGATCCTTCAGGAATATTCCAGAAAAAGGCATTGCTATCGTAGGAGATGACAGCTCCATGCATGTTACTGCCCCTGAAGACCTTCACGTGGGGCAAGATCTAGGAGATGGAAGACAGTGATATTGATGATCCTGACCCTGTGTAGGCCTAGGCTCATGTGTGTGTTTGTGTCTTCATTTTTAACAAAAAAGTTATAAAATTAAAAAATAAGAAAGCATATAGAATAAGAATATGAAGAAAAGAATTTGGACGGTTGTACCAAATAAAAACTTTATAAAGTAAAATATTAGAGTAAACTAAGATTAATTTACAATTAAAGAAAGAAAAAAAATTTTAATAAATTTAGTGTAGCCCAAGTGTGCGATGTTTATAAAGTCTACAGGAGTGTATGGTAATGTCCTATGCCTTTATGTTAATTCACCACTCATTCACTGACTAACCGAGAGTGACTTCCAGTCTTGCAAGCTCTATTCATGATAGGTGCCCTATGCAGAAATGCCATTTTTAATCTCTTAATGCCATATTTTTACTGTACCTTTTCTCTGTTTAGATACGCAAATACTTACCATTGTGTTACAATTGTCTACAGTATTCAGTAGAGTAACATGGTGTACAGGCTGGTAGCTTAGGAGCAATAGGCTAGATCACATAGCCTAGGTGTGTAGCAGGCTGTACCATCTAGGTTGTGTGAGATCACTCTATGATATTCACACAATGACAAAATTGCCTAATGAAGCAATTACCTAATGATGCATTTTTCAGAATGTGTCCCCCTCATTAAGTGAAGCATGACTGTATAGTCTACTAATTGTTGACAAAGGAACAATGGCAATACAATAGAAAAAAGATTTTCAACAAATAGTGCTGAACAATTGGACATCTACATGCAAAAAGAAGAGAATGTAGACACATACTTTACATGCTTCACAAAAATTAACTCAAAATAAGTCACAGACCTAAATGTAGAGTGCAAAACTATAAAACTCATAGATGATAACGTAGAAGAAAATTTAGATGACCTTGGGTTTGGCCATGACATTTCAGTTACAACACCAAAGGCACAAGTCATGAAATAAAGAGTTGACAAGCTGGATTTCATTAAAATTAAAATTTTCTGCTTTGCAAAAGATACTGTTGGCTGGGCACAGTGGCTCATGCCTGTAATCCCAGCACTTTGGGAGACCAAGGTGGGTGGATCAACTGAGATCAATAATTCGAGATCAGCCTGACCAACATGGTGAAACTCTGTTTGTACTAAAAGTACAAAAATTAGCCAGGTATGGTGGCAGACGCCTGTAATCCCTGCTACTCGGGAGGCTGGGGCAGGAGAATCACTTGAACCTGGGAAGCGGAGGTTGCAGTGAGCCGAGATCATGCCATTGCACTCCAAGCTGGGTGACAGAGCGAGACTCTGTCTCAACAACAACAACAACGAAAAGATACTGCCAAGAGAATGAAAAGACAAGCCACAGACTGGGAGGAAATATTTGTAAAAGACATATCTAATAAAGGACTGTTATCCAAAGTATACAAAGACCTTTTAAAACTCAACAATCTGAAAACAAACAATCAATTAAAAATTAGGTAAAAGACCTGAACAGGTACCTCACCAAAGAAGACATACAGATAAGAAATAAGCATATGACAAGATGTTATACATCATATTCAATTAGAAAGATGAAAATTAAAACAGCAATCAGACACCACCATGCACCCATTAGAATGACCAAAATTTAGAACACTGACAACACTAAACGGTAGCAAGAACGTGGGCAACAGAAATTCTTATTCATTGCTGGTAGCAATGCAAAATGGTACAGATACCTTGGAAGACAGCTTGGCAATTTTTTATAAAACGGAACATACTCTTACTGTAAGATCCAGCAGTTTTGCTCCTTGGTGTTTACTCAGAGAAGTTAAAAACTTACATCCACACAAAACCTGCAGAGAGATGTTTATAGCATCTTTATTTATAATTATCAAAACTTGGAAGCAACTAAGATTTTCTTTAGTAGGCAAATGGATAGGTAAACTGTGGTTATCCAAGACAGCAAATGATAACATGAAATATTATTCAGTACTAAAAATAAATGAGTTAGCAATCTATGAAAAGATGTGGAGAAAACTTAAATGCCTATTGCTAAGTGGAAGAAGCTAATTTGAAAAGGTTACATACTATAGGATTCTATCTATTTACATGACATTCTGGAAAAGGCAGAATTGGAGACAGTAAAAAGATCAGTGGTTGCCAGATTAGGGAGAGGGAGCCATTGATAGGATGTATCACAAAGGGTTTTAGGGCAGTAAAACTATTCTGTATGATGTTATGTGGTGGTTACGTGTCATTATAAATTTATCTAAATCCACAGAATGTGCAACACCAAGGGTGAACCCTCTTGTAAACTATGGACTTTGGGTGATAATAACCTGTGAATGTAGCTTTATCGATTGTAACAAATGTACCACTGGTAGGGAATTTTGAACATGGGAGAGGCTGTGTATATGTAGTGGCAGGGATATATGGAAAATCTCTATACCTTCTGCTCAAATATGCTATGACCCTAAAAGTGATTGGCACTTCTTAAATGTGAAAGAGAAACACTTATCTTGTTTTGACCACTGTGTTTTGGAGTTTTCTGTTACTTGCAGCCAAATCTGACCTAATTTATACAGTCCCTAGCATGGGCTAATTTTCGTCAATATTGGCCACTTTGAAATTTATTTTTCCCATAGTAAAAATAAAAGCAATGGGCACTTATTCCTTTTTTTTTAAATAGAAATAAGTAAATTACCCTGGACGCTACAATGCTTACATTCTAGTAAATATAGCCAAGGTCATGTCATATAACCATTTTTATTTTAAAGTGTAACATTATTTGATACATTTCCATGTTTCTACTATTTTCTGAAAAAATACTCTGCAAACTGTTCAGTTAATTGGGTGACCTATCATTTGTTTGATGATGCTAAACTTGGTTCTACTTTTCCTTTATAGTAGATATCATTGCAATAAAATTATTTATATTTCAATGGCAGATTTTTAATTTTATTTTATTTGTGATGGAGCCTCGCTCTGTCACCAGGATGGAGTGCAGTGGTGTGATCTCGGCTCACTGCAACCTCTGCCTCCTGGGTTCAAGTGATTCTCATGCCTCAGCCTCCCGAGTAGCTGGGATTACAGGCACACACCACCACACTCCACTAATTTTTGTATTTTTTAGTAGAGGCAGGGTTTCACCATGTTGGCCAGGATGGTCTCGATCTCCTGACCTCATGATCCGCCCACCTTGGCCTTCCAAAGTGCTGGAATTACAGGCGTGAGCCACCATGCCCAGCCAGATGTTTTTAATATTAGTGTACATTGCTGTGTCAGTCAGGGTCCAGCTAGGAGACAGAAGCCACACCAGTAATTTGAACAGAAAAAATTAAATATAAAAAAATCATCAACAAGCAACAGGCGAATTAACTACTAAAAAGAAATACAAGAGAATGCTAAAGAATACACTAGGGCTGAGGGAGAATAGCCCAAGAAGGAACATGCAGGTGGCCCTTCTCCAAGACTAGGTTTGTTCCAGACATCCTTAAGAGGATGGCTGTGGTTCAGTGGTTTAGATAGTGAAAAAGGCTGAATGGTACCGGGCCACAGCAGGCAGATCAAGGATGATGAGCAGGAAACCACTGGCCAGCAATGAGAAGCAACACTCGCTGGTGGCTGAGCACCCTCATGTGTCCTGCAGGGGGGCAGTTGAACCAAAAAAAGAAGAAAGGAGAAAGCCCACTGAAACTGGATGAGAAGCCCCTTCCTCTCAGAATGTGCCTCCAGTGCCCCCTACAGGCAAAGCTCAGCATTGTGCCAGCTGGGTAATGAGAAATGTTGACAGGGTTCAACTCTAGTAGCACAGAGTAGGGAAAAGAATGGCAGACTTGGAAGTGCAAGACAATACACAATAAATTGATAACTTGTATAACTATCATCCATTTATTCTTTTTCTGATAATTGTACCCCAATTTTCCATATCTACTTTTTTTCTCTCTTTTTTTTGATGGAGTCTCACTCTGTCACCCAGGCTGGAGTACAGTGACTCGATCTTCACTCACTGCAACCTCTGCCTCCCAGGTTCAAGCGATTCTCATGCCTCAGCCTCCAGAGTAGCTGAGATTATAGGTGTGTGCCCCTGACTAATTTTTGTATTTTTAGTAGAGGTGGGGTTTCACCCTGTTGGCCAGGCTGGTCTCGAACCCCTGACCTCAGGTGATCCTCCTGCCTCAGCCTCCAAAAATGCTGGGATTACAGGTGTGAGCCACTGCACCTGGCCCTATCTACTTTTTTAGTCAATATACTCCAAACCAGAGTATCACATCTCCCTAGCCATGGTGATTAGTGCGAAGATGATATGGGACCCAGGTAGAGATATCTATCTGTCTCTCTATCTATCTGTCCGCTTGTCTGTCTGTCTCCCTGTCTTTGTATCTAAGCTTATTCTGAATCCATAGACTGAGTCATTTGCTGGTTGAAGAAGGAAGAATGTTAGTCTTTTGCTGCTGGGCGCAGCACACAGAGCAATGCAGCAGAAAGTATGAAACGAGAGGGTCCTGATGAGTTTGTTTAGGCCTTAAAGTCAGTCATCCACAGACTTTTCAGTCACATGAGCCAATATATTTCCACTTTTCTTTAGCTCAGTTGAATTAGGTTATTATGCTTTCTGTTACTGGCAATGGAAATAACCCTGACTAATACAGTTCCTCAAGGGTCCACCCATATTAGTCATTTTCAAAACTCTTAATTTATGTGGTCACAACTTTTCCCACTGATGTTTGGACATGGCCTCTCAAATACATCACTGTCAACATAGGGTATAGCTACCCATGTCTCATTACTAATTTCATAATACATTAAATTGTTCATTCAAAAAATATTGATTGAGTGACTGATATATGCCACATGCTCTGCCAGGCACTGGGAAATTGATGTGTAAACAATAGAGATATTTTCCTTACTTTTCTGGGGCTTATATCTTGTGGGAATTATGGAAAAGCAACCAGCCAATAACAATACACGATGAATGTCATGCTGGGAGAGTCGTAGGTGTTCTTGGCAGCACACAAGTGGGACATCCACCCAGACTAAGGAGTGAGGGTGAGAGAGAGGTTGAACAAAAACTTCTCAGAGAAGATAATGTCTAAACTGAGACTATGAAGGTGCATTTTACTCCTTTAATAAACACTGATGTAATCAGCACTACTTTAAGCACATTACAAGTATAAACTCACTCAAATCCTCATAACAATCTGTGAAAGTAAAGAAATCTTTGGGCTCCCAATTCACCAAGTTAAAGGGAAAAGTCAAACTGGGAACTGTTTAGGGCCAACCTGCCTCCCGGTCTATTGAAAGTCACCCTCTGCTCACTGAGATAAATGTGTATCTGATTGCCTCCTTTGGAAAGGCTAATCAGAAACTCAAATCAACCATTTGTCTTTTATCTACCTATGACCTGGAAGCGCCCCCCCCACCCCATTTCAAGTCTTCCTGCCTTTTCTTAGTGCTGTCCCACCTTTCCAGACTGAACCAATGTTCATCTTGGATATGTCGATTGATGTCTCATGTCTCTCTAGAATGTATAAAACCAAACTGTGCTCTGGCTACCTCGGGCATACGTTGTTAGGACCACCTGAGGCTATATCATGGACATGTGTCTTCAACTTTGGCAAAATAAACTTTCTAAATTTTTAAATTAACTGAGACCTCTCTCAGATTTTTGTGGTTCACAAATCCTATGAGGTAGACACTATTATGTTCATTTTACAGATGAGGAAACTGAGGCACGGAAAAATTAAGTGACTTACCCTAAATTACACAGCCAGTAAGTGGCCAAGTCATGGTTCAAGCCAAGGAAGGGTGAACTCCAGAGCTCATGCTTTTCATCAATTCCCCATGTTGCCCTTCAGAGAAGGATGAGAAGTATTTAATAAGGGAAAAAAAGAAGGAATAGTATGCATGTCATCCTGGTAAGAAAAGAGAGAATGACATGGCCAAGAAGTCAAAAGAAGGGCAACAAAACTGGACCTAGAGGTGGTGGGTGGCACAGGAAGGTAGTAAGAGGAGAAGGCAAATGATGCATAGCTTTGTAAGTAAGGTTAAGGAATTGTGGACGTTATCCTAAGAGTAAGGTGTCGTCCAAATGCTTTATAAAAGGGGAGCAGCATGATCAGATATATGTTTAAGATAACTCTGGCTAGTGTGAAAGGAAATGGGTATGTTCTATTAGGAAGCAATTCTGATAATCCAGGTACCTTAGACTGCCCAGGCTGCCATAGCAAAATACTATGGACTGGATGGCTTAATTTATTTTCTCATCGTTTTGGGGGCTGGGAAGTCCAAGACCTTTAAAGGTACCAGTAGATTCAGGCACTGATAAGGGCTCTTTGCCTGACTTAAAGGTGGCTACCTTCTTCCTGTGTCTTCATATGGCAGAGAGAGAGAGAGAGAGAGAGAGCACCCTGGTGTCTCTTCTTAAAAGGGGACTAATCCCATCATAAAGGCCCCAACCTCATGACCTCATCTAACTCTAATGACCTCCAAAAGGCCCCATCTCCAAATACCATCACATTGGAGGTGAAAGCCTCAATATCTGAATCTGTGAAAGACACAAACATCTAGACCTTAACACCAGGTAAGAGATACCAATGGAGTCAATGAGAAGTGTCAGGCCACTGAGGATGAGGTGACAGATTATGGATGCCCAGATTTGAGACATATTTAGGAAGTAAACTTGACAGAACATTGAAATGGTTTGATGTATTCCTAAGGAAGAAAGAGAATAAGGATACCTAGATTGGCTTGGCACCATTCACTAAGGTAAGGAGTAAAGAAAGATGAACATGTTAATGACTTCTGTCTTTGATCCACTGGACGTTGAGAGTACATAGAGGAAATTCTAGTACAAAGATGAGCACATGACTCTGAGGTTGAGGGTGTCTTGCATGGGAATAAAGATATGAGGCTCATAAGCAGATAGTAACTTTAGCAGTGAAAGAACAGGATGCCATTTGTAAAATTATTACTGAATAAAAAGAGAAAAAGGCCAAAGGCAATCATAAAAAATGCTTGCAAAATGGTCAAAAGGGAGCTCATTAAAGAGACTGAACAAGCAGGGATAGAGGTAGGAAGAAAGGGTATCAGAGAAGAAGGCGATGGGCAACAGTGTCAAATCCCACTGATAAACATACATTTAGGATTGAGCCTTGGAAAGTAATTTAGCCACAAGAAGTTCATTGTTGATGTCAGCAAGGACAATTTCACTAAAGTGAGGTGAGTGGGATCCACATTACATTCATGCGAAGAGTGAACAGGAGTAAAAAAGTGGAAATAAGTTAACATTTTTCTTTTAAGAAATTTCCCGTGAAACAAAGGAGGAGGTAGCTGGGAAGACTTGAGTTTGAAGGGGACATATTTAAAAGTTAACAGGAAGAAGCCAGTTAATAGGGAAAGGTTGGATTTATAAGAGAAAAAGAAGACAATCAATTGATAAGATCCCTGAGTAGACAGAGTTAGATGGGGTCCAGAGCAGAGATAGAAGGATTAACCTGGAACAGGAGGTGGGACATGCCCTTTGTGATAAGAGGAGGCAAAGGGAATGATGGGGGAAGGAAGATGTATGCAGTTTGGAGGATAAGAGATTGAAGATATCCGAGGACTCCTATTTTCTTTGTGAAAATGGAGGCAAGCCCATCTACTACGTGATGGTAGAGGGGGTGTGAGGAGTGTAGGGGAGTTTTAGGAGTGCAGAGAAGGCCTGAAATAGTCCCTGAGGAAAATAAGCAAGAACTGATTAGAGAAAAAACGGAAGGGCTGCACTGAGGACCCAATTGCAGTCAGGCCCACAGTTGTTGAGAGGCACAGGGAGCCTTAAGTGGAGGAATTTCCTCTAGCAGCCCTCACCAGCCTCCGTGCAAATGCAAAAAGAGGCAAAGCATGTTAGTGCCGTCTTTAGATTTCCTACTTTTTGGTCAATGTGATCATTTGTACTTTTCTAAAAACTCCATCATCCATTTCAGTGAGATTTTAGAACTTAATTAGCATTAACTCTTTGTAGTTACTCTTTATGAATTTATAATTCTGTCTTTTGCAATAGTTTTTTTTTTTTTTTTCTAATTTTCTTTGACAACATTTCTGAAAACCTGGGCTATCCTGTGCATCATTTCCCTATGGCTTTTGTAACAAATCACCCCAAACATCATGGCTTAAAACAACACAAACGGATACTCTCACAGTTACCTAGGTCAGAAACCCGGAAGCAGTTTCCTGGGTGTCAGCAGGGCCACACTCACTCCAGGGACAGTAGGGAAGAATCTTATTTCCTTGCCTTTTCTAGCTTCTTAGAGTCCCATCCCCTGCATTCCTCAGTGCATGACCCCTTCCTCATTCTCCAAAGTCAGCAGCGTAGCATGTTGCAGGAGTGGTCCTGTTGCCTTCTTCTGTCTAATCAAATCTCCCTCTGCCTTCCTTTTGTGATTGTATTTAGGGCTCGCCTCGAAATTCCAGTGCAATTTCCCTAACTCAAGACTTAATTGGATTACATACGCAAAGTCTCTTTTATGATGTAAGAATCACAGGTTCCAGAAATTAGGGCCTGGGTGCCTTTGGGGGTCATTATTCAGTCTTCCATATCCCATGGTCTGTGTAGAATCTGCCAGTCCTCCCCAGCACTAGAAGATATCTGGAAATACTAAGGCCAATAGGAAACAGCTACTGATGGCAACCGGTCACCCTCTGAAGTCCTCCTGTGGGGACAAGGGACAGGTCATCAGGCTAGCATGCAGATTCCAAGAAGGGAGATGACTAGAAAGCTTGAATCCTATGAACTCATTTTGAGCTGTGTTAAAGCCAACTCAACATGGCCTGAGAATGACTCCATACTTCTACATTTGAGACCTTGTATATGAACTGCAATCTAGCTGAATAGGTAGGCAAGGCTGAAAACCTAACTTAGAAGTACGCGTCTGTAACAATAGATGAGTCTTGGCCAATCCCAGCCGCCGTACTTCAACCATTCATACACCGCGGACCGTTCAAACTGTGTTCAAACAAGGCAAAGGCAGAGCTGTAACCAATCCAGCTGGACTGTACCTCCCTTCCGATTTCTGTGCGTCATTTCCCTTTGTTTGTCTATAGATCTTCTTCCACCACGTGGCGTGCTGGAGTCTCTGAATCTACTGTGATTCTACGGACTGCCGGATTTGCGAATGGGTGATGGCTCAATTAAACTCCTTTAAATTTAATTCGGCTGAAATTTTTCTTTTTATCAGCTGCCTAATGGAAATTAAGATACATCTTTTGCGGGTGGAAGAGTGAGCTTGAGAGATGAAGAGACTGAGACATGAGAGGAAAATAGTCACCCACATCCAGTAAGGAAAACTACACCCCAAACTTTTCCTCTCAGTGCCTCTAAACAGTCATGGTTTACCTGCACCTTAGCTAGTTATTATCTCACATGAGCCTAAGGGATTTGCTAACTTTAACAACAACAACAAAATAAACATTATTACACTTCTAACATTTCATCCTCTTGAAACCGCCTTTGCCAAATTATAACTGAGGAAATTACGACGCTGAAAGAAATCAGACCTAACAGACTCCATCTTGCTTCTAACCCTTAAGAGGTCCTCGTTCATTCCTGGGTGGAGGCCAAACTAACTTTGGGAAGGAATTCAGTTTACGGTTTGACTCTGAAACAAAATTGATAACAGACCTTTCCGGAAAACACCCCCTTCTTGTCTGGTGTCAAGTCTGCCTTTGCAGGACTAACAAATTAGCTTAGAAATTACAGTTTAGGGGTCACGCAGCCTCTGGCTCCAAGAGCCTGAACCTTCCCAAATTGGTCCTTGGAGTAACATCACTATCGTAAAACCTATCATCAGTGCTTGAGATATTTTGCACACCCTGCACTGGATGGATCAGCTGACACCACCCAGACCAGTAATGTGGCGCAACCAGTTCTGCCATTGCACCCAGGAACAGAACCAAGAAAAACTTGCTTCCACCCCTTATGATTTCATCTCCAACCTGACCAATCAGCACTACCCACTTCCCAAGCCCCTGCCTGCCAAATTATCTTTAAAAACTCTGATCCCCGAATGGTCGGGCAGACTGAGTAACAATAAAACTCCAGGCTCCCGCACAGCCAGCTCTGTCTTGATTACTGTTTCATTGCAATTCCCCTGTCTTGATAAATCAGCTCTGTCTGGGCAGCAGGCAAGGTGAACCCATTGGACGGTTATGCCCTTTCCACTTTCTCTCATGAAACTAGTAATTTTCTGGGACAAAGAAGGTACTTGACTGGCATTACTACACAGTGGCTCTGAACCGATTTCAGCTTCTCTTCCATGTCACAGTGCCCTTAAAGTCATGCAGTTCAGCTCTGTGTAATCCTTTACTGAGGGCACAGGACAGCACAGCAGAAACCCAGAGCATTACAGAAAACTCATCCTGGGCACAAGAAGGGCTGGAAATGAAAATCATTTTGATTGAGGAACTCTGACATCATTCTTATAAAAGTATCTGCTTTCTGTTCATTGGTTTACAGAGCAGAGAGGACTGGAGAATTGCCAGAACCACTGCTTCTTTCTGTTGTTCTTACTCCTAGACAACACGAAGTAGGAGACCCCAACATCTTTGGTTTGTATCCAGAAATTTAGACAGAACAATCCAGGGACAGTAATGTTTATATCTCAATCAACAGCTTTCCAAAAATTATTAATGGCATAAGCTTACGTATTATATAAACATAGATGTGGGCCATGCGAGGTGGCTCACACCTGTAATCCCAGCACTTTGGGAGGCAGAGGTGGGCAAATCACCTGAGGTCAGGAGTTCGAGACCAGCCTGGCCAACATGGTGAAACCCTGTCTTTACCACAAATACAAAAATTAGCTGGGTGTGTTGGCGGGCACCTGTAATCCCAGCTATTTGGGAGGCTGAGGCACAAGAATCGCTTGAACCTGGGAGGTGAAGATTGTAATGAGCTAAGATCATGCCACTGCCCTCCAGCTTGGGTGACAGAGTGAGACTCTGTCTCAAAATAAAATAAAAATAAATAAAAATAAAAATATACTAAACACAGATGCATAAGGAGGTGGCTATTGACATAGAGGCAGGAGACCTATGTTCTAATCCAATTCCAGCCCTGGCCCTAGCACTATACTGTACCATTTTGATAAAAATATTTTCTCCATCAGGACTTTACCTTTCTGGGTTGTAAAATAGATTAGTTGCACTAAATGATTTCAATGGTTTATCTCTCATAGCCCACTACTGCATGATTTTGCCTATGTTTCAAAAGGCATTAGATTCAGGACAGTTTAAAGGTCTGTAAAACATTTAGCTGGAATTTTCATAGAAAAGGTAGCTATCACTCAGATACCTCCACACCGTGATTTGATTCTTGCTTTGTGTTTGTTTGCATTAGTGAATTTGAGCAAAACAGGCATTTCTGAAACCAAAATCTAAGCATATTCTTCTTTTACAAGCCGTTTTATATTGAAAGTTTGTAAATCTTCCCAAGGTTTGTTTGCTACCGAGGGCAATTTTTTGAAATGCTTTTGAAAATGCTTAAATCCTTAAAAAATAAGGCATCATGTCCTATTAAAGCAAGGCAATATTGTTTCTATAAAATACATTTCATCTCTTTAGAATTGTAAAAGTTATCTTGAAGACACTAGCAAAAGAATATATATCATATATTTAGCTTGAAAAATATCTTACAGGATTTTACACCAACGGCTATTTAAACATTTGAATTATGACAAGTTTTTCAAGTTTGTCAAGGATGAGGAGATGGCTAGAATCAGAGGTTGGAAACTGCAGGTCAGATCCACCCGAGGATATTTCAGTTTGGCCCACACAGAATCTTAAGAATTCAAAAATTTCACACACACACAAAATTGCATTTGGACTGCTCTTGAAAAATGGGAGAACCAGACCACCCTGGGGACGTTTTTCTCCACTTATGCCAATCAGCAGCCTGGGTAGTGGGTGTTCTTGTTATGAGAAGCAGAGAGACCAATGCCACATTCTTCAGTCCCAGCACTCCCAACTGTACCACCCAGTTTATTTCTTTTATTTACATAACTTTCTACCCCTGGAGATATGCAGGTTCTCTCTCCGTGCTTTGAACATACAAACAAGAAATAAACACTCCATTTTTATGAACGTGATCCATAGACGAGAACACAGGATTTTCTCCCCTTTCATCACTTGCGGCTAGCTCTTTTAAGCTGAGACATGCTAAACGGCCAGGGACAAATTATAGCAAGACCTCCCAGGGGGCGTAAGGAGGAAGGGAAATGGCAGAACAGCCTCAGTACAGCCAAGTGTCAAGGACTGGCTGCATTCAGGGGAGGTAGCTTAACTAGCACTCCAACGTGAGCATCTCTGAACCATGCATTGCGGAGTTGCTTATGGAGACTGCGATGGGAGTTTGAAGAGCGCGGGGAAGGCCTGAAAGAGTCCCTGAGGAAAATAAGCAAGAACTGATCAGAGAAACAATGGAAAAGCTGCACTGAGGACCCAGTTGTGGTCAGGCCTATGATGGTTGAAAGGCATAAGAGACTTAAGTTGAGGAACCTTCTCCAGCAGCCCTCACCAGCCTCAGTGCAAGTGGAAAGAAAACAGGCAAAGCAAGTTAGTGCCGCCTGGAGGGACAGCACTTGCAGAAATGATTCCCTTATATTTTATTTTATTTTATTTATTTTATTTTTGAGACAGAGTCTCATTCTGTCACCCAGGCTGGAGTGCAGTGGTGTGATCTCAGCTGACTGCAACCTCTGCCTCCTGGATTCAAGCAATTCTCCCGCCTCAGCCTCCCAAGTAGTTGGGACTACTGGCCCACACCACCACACCTGGCTAATTTTTTTATTTTTCATAGATACGGGGTTTCGCCATGTTGGCCAGGGTGGTCTCAGACTCCTGACCTCAGGTGATCTGCCTACCTCAGCCTCCCAAAGTGCTGGGATTACAAACGTGAGCCACCGCGCCTGTCCTCATTTCTTTAGTTGTCTCCAACTGGGTGGGCCATATTCATGAGGAAGTACTGATATCAGTTTCTCTTTCTGGAAAATTAAGAGGACATGTGCTACAGGGGCTACAAAATGGATCTGTGAGTGGCTACATTTCCTCAGTAGAAGCTAAAAAAATTTTGGAAAGGTAGACTCTCATATATTTGAAAATACATGGCTTACAATGAAACAATTCCAGAATGCAAATGCTAGGGCAAGGGTAAACTACATTTCCATATTTTCTTAATAGCTTTAGCACAATTGGGCATAGATATTTTACTTAATTTTTTGAATAGGTAATACAGTTATGTGATTCAAACACCAAAACAAACCAAATCCCCCAATCCCTTTTCTCCCACTGTACACACTTAGTTCTTGTTGGTTTTTTGTTTGTTTCAGAGAAACTTTATGCATATAGGAGCAAACAGAGATACATATTTTTTCTTTCCCCTCCTTTTAAAAATGATTGATACCATAATCTGTACTTTGCTGTACCTTGCTTCTTTTCCCCTAGCCATATGCTTTGGAAATTGTTCCCCGTTAACACACAAAGAACCTACTTACTCCTTTTTACACTTATAAAGTAGCCATTGTATAAATGTATCATCATTTATTTACTTATTCCCTTTTGATGGACATGTGGATTGTTTCCACTCAATCTTCCGCTACTACAAATAACGTGGCAATAAAAAACATTAATAAGCCTGGCACGGTGGCTCATGCCTGTAATCCCAGCACTATGGGAGGCCGAGGCGGGCAGACTACCTGAGGTTGGGAATTCGAGACCAGCCTGAGCAACATGGAGAAACTCTGTCTCTGCTAAAAATACAAAACATTAGCCGGGCGTGGTGGCACATGCCTGTAATCCTAGCTATTCTGGAGGCTGAGGCAAGAGAATCGCTTGAACCCAGGAGGCAGAGGTTGCGGTGAGCCAAAATTGCACCAATGCACTCCAGCCTGGGCAACGAGCAGAAATCTGTTTCAAAAATAAATATATAAAACATCAATATATGCCATTATATTATATATAAATATACACATATGTGTGTATGTATATAATTGTGTATATAAATACACAGACATATCCACACACACTGGCATTACTACAGAATAAAATTCTAGAATGAAACTGTCAGGGAACAAGATACATGTATTTGCTGTGCTACATATACACCATGGAATACTACACAGTCATAAAAAACAACAAGATCATGTCCTTTGCAGCAATATGGATGGAGCTGGAGGCCATTATCCTAAGCAAACTAATGCAGGAACAGAAAACCAAATACTACACATTCTCACTTACAAGTGGGAGCTAAAAACTGAGTACACATGGACACAAAGCAGAGTACAACAGACACCAGGGCCTACTTGAGGATGGAACGCGGGAGGAGGGTGAAGATCGGAAAACTACTAGGCTTATTACTTGGGCAATGAATTATTCTTTGCACCAAACCCCAGTGACATGCAATTCACCTATATAACAAACCCGCACACACGTACCCCTGAACCTAAAAGAAAAGTTGAAAAAAGACATATATATTTGTGATTTTCATAGCACTGCCAAATGGCCCTTCTTAAGGCTGACAACTTATCCTCCCACCACTAGTGTTTGAGAGTGTCCGTTTCCCCACAGCCTCACCCAAACACATTAACAAACTTTTGAAACTATCATGCTCCAGCAGTCTGTTCCGACTAGTATTCACGCACTGTCAATTTGTGGTTTCAGTGATCAAAAGTCAAGAGGTTTTTTTTGTTTTTGTTTTTGTTTTGAGACAGCATTTTTGCTCTTGTTGCCTAGGCTGAAGTATAGTGGCATGATCTTGGTTCACTGCAACCTCTGCCTCCCAGGTTCAAGTGATTCTCCTGCCTCAGCCTCCCGAGTAGCTGGGACTACAGGCACGTGCCACCATGCCTGTCTAATCTTTTTGTATTTTTAGTAGAGATGGGGTTTCACCATGTTGGCCAGGCTGGTCTTGAACTCGTGACTTCAGGTGATCAGCCCACCTCAGCCTCCCAAAGTGCTGAGATTACAGGCGTGAACCACTGGTTCTGCCCAGGAGTCAAGCGTTTACTGTTTGTGTATTTGGTAGGACTAGTCCCTACTCATTGCTCTTCATCTACAGAACTTTTAGAGAGTCTCAATTTTTTCTTTCTTCTGTAGAAAGAAGTCACCTTGACTGACTCTTCTGGTTGGAAGCGTTCTTCACTTCATGCTAGTTGTGTTGAAATACAAACTCGGGTTGGCTCCTGAGGAACAAGGAGGCAGAGGAGAGCCACATCGACTAACCTGTGTCCTTGATCTTATAATGTTCTTCCACTGCTCGTTTATGAGTTTTATATAAACTGAAGTAAAAGCAACCTGACACCAACTTCCAATCCCCGCTCAATGCTCTAAGGCGAAATTCCCAGGAGCCCACACACCTTCCACAACCCAAAAGGTTAGGTTAGGTCTCTGTTCTAAGCTCCAATAACATGCTTGAATTCAGCACTTCTACCTGTAGTTACTTCCAACGTCTGCCATCCTCACTAGACCGTAAGCTTCTAGGTCTGTCCTGGTTACAACTGCATTCCCACAGGGCTTCCCACACTATAGGTGCTCAATAAATATTTGTTGACTGATGCCCCGCACCAAATCATAAAGCTACCAAATAGGAGAAATAGGGACTAGAACCCCAAAATTTCCACTCTGCATCAGCACTCTCCTCACTAAACCACATTGCAACCCTACACCTCAAAAATCACCTCACACGTAATTAGGAGAGGTATGGGAAGTGGTTGCTCTGGAGATTCCTCCGAGCTCAAATTTGTTAACATTCAAAAAGCAGTATCTTATTAGATTTTCAATGAAAGAAAGTAAAGAAAGGATGGCAGAATCCATGCACCCTATATAGAATGTCTTTTTTTTAAACTAGTGATTCTTTGCAAGAAATCTAGGAATTCGTCCAAAAGGCTTCAATGATGGGCTACCCAAAATTGGAGAATTAAGAAAACTCAAAAAGCTCTGAAATGAAATGACACTACTGTGATGCTGTCCCCTTAAAAAAAAAAAGAAGAAGAAGAAGAACTGTTTCAGCTACATTGATTTAAAGCAGTTGAATGCAGGTCTAATTACTAATTGATAAACTATGATTTTATAAGTTGTATCCATACTGAATGAATCCTCAGGAATATAATGGTTTATATTATTGTCACATCACTAGAAAAGAATGATTGCATTGAAAGGGAAAGGGGAAGAAGTCTTCTGAGAAAAATGAAGCATCCTAATTAAATTCAGAGGCCAAGCGTGGTGGTTCACACCTGTAATCCCAGCACCTTGGGAGGCCAAGGCAGGTGGATCACGAGGTCAGCAGTTCGAGACCAGCCTGGCCATCATGGCAAAACCCTGTCTCTACTGAAAACATAAAAATTAGCCAGGCGTGTTGGCGCATGCCTGTAATCCTAGCTACTCAGGAGACTGAGGCAGGAGAATCACTTGAACCCAGGAGGTGGAGGTTGCAGTGAGCTGAGATCATGCCACTGTACTCCAGCCTGGGTGACAGAGTAAGACTCCGTCTCAGAAAAAAAAAAAAAAAAAAAAAAAAAAACCAAAAAAACACTGCCTGGCTGGGGTGGCTCACATCTGTAATCCCAGCACTTTGGGAGGCAGGCGGATGACCTGAGGTCAGGAGTTCGAGACCAGCCTGGTCAATACAGTGAAACCCTTCCTCTACTAAAAATGCAAAAAAAAAAAAAAAAGGTAGCCAGGGGTGGTAGCGTAGACCTGTAATCCCAGCTACTCGGGAGGCTAAGGCAAGAGAATCACTTGAACCCAAGAGGCAGAGTTTGTAGTGGGCCAAGATCATGCCACTGTACTCCAGTCTGGGAGACAGAGCGTGACTCTATCTCAAAGAAAAAACAAACAAACAAAAAACACAGTGAAACTGTGTTGGCACTGAGAGACCTAGAAAGATTAATATTAATAAGTGATATTCTCTGCCCTCAGATCTTGCAGCCTGTAGGGAAGAAGGGTGTGCCCGTGACTAACTATTATAAATAGTAAAACATGGTAAGTTCTATGATTGCACTATTGGAGCATGCAAGGGAAAAATGAAATCTGAATGGGAGTCCCAGGAGACCCTGAGGAGAAAGAGGTGGCACCGGCTGGGCGCAGTGACTCATGCCTGTAATCCCAGCACTTTGGGAGGCCCAGGCAGGCAGATCACGAGGTCAGGAGATTGAGGGCATCCTGGTTAACACAGTGAAACCCCATCTCTACTAAAAATACAAAAAATTAGCCACGCGTGGTGGCACATGCCTGCAGTCCCAGCTACTCGGGAGGCCGAGGCAGGAGAATCACTTGAACCTGGGAGGCGGAGGTTGCAGTGAGCGGAGATTGTGCCACTGCACTCCAGCCTGGGCGACAGAGTGAGACTCTGGAAAAAAAAAAAAAAAAGAGGTGGCATCTAGGCTGGTGTTTTATAGTAAATAATTTGTCTGGTCTTTGTCTCAGGTTCCTGGAATGGAATTTGTAAAACCCCCTGGAGAGGCTGAGGTAGGAGAATCACTTGAGGCCAGGAGTTCAAGACTAGCCAGGGCAACATAGCAAGATTTTGTGTCTGCAAAAGAAATTTTAAAATTAGCCAGGTGTGGTGGTGCATGCCTGTAGTCCTAGCTACTCAGGAGGCTGAGACAAGAGGACTACTTGAGCCCAGGACTTTAAGGCTGCAATAAGCTATAATCATGCCACTGCACTTCAGCCTGAGCAACAGAGTGAGACCTTGTCTCTCTTCAAAAATAAAAATTCAAAAAAGAATTAAAAAGTAAATAAATAAAACCCTTGGCATACCGTGAGTGATAGGAGTGTCTTTGTTATCCACAAACCCAATGAAACGTGCCTGTATTTATGCTAACAAGATGATTCAAGAGGGAGGTAGTCATCAGAACGACCAACTATGTGATTAGAGGGTTGGGGCTTCGAACCACATGACATCAACCCGACCTCCCAACCTCCAGGGTATGGGGGCTGGAGATTGGCCAATGAATCTCCATTGGCCATCACTTGGCCAATGAATCAGTTGATTATAATATTAATTTTATTAATATAATATTAATATTATTTAATATGTTTACATAAGGAAATGAAAGTCTAAAGAAACAGTTAAACTTTAGTGTTTTTTTAATAGTAGGTTTGATGAAGAGTGGACAGTTGTGGAGACATATAATAGAACAAAAAGGGTATGATCTAATGGTAATAAACTGGATACCATGTTTTGTTCTTGTTTGTTTGTTTGTTTTGTTTTGTGATGGAGTCTTGCTCTGTCACCCAGGCCAGAGTGCAGTGGCTCAGTCTTGGCTCACTGCAACCCAGGGTTCAAGCAATTCTCCTGCCTCAGTCTCTTGAGTGGCTGGAATTGCAGGTGTGCACCACCACACTCAACTAATTTTTGTAGTTTTAGTATAGATGACTGGGTTTTGCCACGTTTGCCAGACTGTTCTCCAACTCCTGATCTCAGGTGATCTGCCCACCTTGGCCTCTTAAAGTGCTGGGATTACAGGTGTGAGCCCCCACACCCGGCCTAATGGTAGCAAACTGGAGGAAACTGAACAAGGCCTGTTTGTTCAGAATCTTCTCTGTGACCCTTGGTCTTCAGAAATAAGACTGTTCCTTTCTTTTCTTACAGAAAGCAGATCAAGGCACATTAGGTGACTGAGAGGAAAAAATTACAAAGGAACACAAAAACTTTTGGATGTGATGAAAATGTTCGAAATGTTCTTTATTATGAATGTGTTTTTCAAACTGTGCGCTTTAAATAAGTAGTTTATCTGTTGC
Source organism: Papio anubis (assembly GCF_008728515.1). Lineage (NCBI taxonomy): Eukaryota > Metazoa > Chordata > Mammalia > Primates > Cercopithecidae > Papio > Papio anubis. The sequence continues at coordinate 16,575,192 of NC_044983.1, forward strand.
AAATTATATTTCAATAAACCTGTAAAAATGTAAAATATTTTATTAATTTTTTAATTACAGAAGACATTCTTTGGGGGCAAAAGAACATTATAATACTGTAATAAATACTGTAGAAACTTAAAGTGTTTCTTTTCAGAGTATTTAAAATATTTTTATTGTGAAATAATTTTAAATTTATGGAGAAGTTGCAAAGAAAGTGTAACATTTCCATATACCATCTTCTTCAAGTTGTTTACATTTTCGCCAGATTTTCTTAATCATTCTTTTTCTCTTCCCTCTTTATTATTTTTTATGAAAATTTTCAGTATAGAGTACATGTATCATGAATCATTACCCCACAGGGCTATGCCAGTACCATGCTGTTTTTGTTGCTGTAGCCCTGTAGTATAGTTTGAAGTCAGGTAGGGTGATGCCTCCAGCTTTGCTCTTTTTGGTTAGGATTGCCTTAGCTATGTGGGCTCTTTTTTTGGTTTTATATGAATTATAAATAATTTTTTCTAATTCTGTGAAGAATGTCATTAGTAGTTTGATAGGAATAGCATTGAATCTATATGTTGTTTTGGGGGAGTGCGGCAATTTTATTTTAAGAATGTTGACCCTTCCTATTCATGAGCATGGAACGTCTTTCCATTTGTTTGTGTTATCTCTGATGTCTTTGAGTGGTGTTTTGTAGTTCTCCTTGTCCAGGTCTTTCACCTCCCTAGTTAGCTGTATTCCTAGGTATTTTATTCTTTTTGTGGTGATTGTGAATGGGATTTCATTCCTCATTTGGCTCTCAGCTTGACTGTTGTTGGTGTATAGAAATGTTAGTGATTTTTGTATGTTGATTTTATATCCTGAGAGGTTGCTGAAGTTTTTTATCTGCTTAAAGAGCTTTTGGGCTGAGACTGTGGGGTTTTCTAGATATAGAATCATGTTGTCTACAAATAGGGATAATTTGACTTCCTCTCTTCCTATTTGGATGCCCTTTATCTCTTTCCCTTGCCTGATCGCTCTGGCTAGAACTTCCAATACTATGTTGAATAGGATTGGTGAGAGTGGGCATCCTTGTCATGTTCTGGTTCTCAGGGGGAATGCTTCCAGATTTTGTCATTCAGTATGATATTGGCTGTGGGTTTGTCATAGATTGGCTCTTATTATTTTGAGGTGTGTTCCTTCAATATCTAGTTTATTGAGAGTTATTAACCAGAAGAAGTGTTGAATTTTATTGAAAGCCATTTCTGCATCTATTTAGATGATCATGTGATTTCTGTCTTTAGTTCTGTTTATGTAATTAATCACATTTACTGATTTGTGTATGTTGAGCCAAACTTTCATTCCAGGGATAAAGCCTACTTGAACTGGTGGATTAGCTTTTTGATGTGCTCCTGGATCTAGTTTGCCCATATTTTGTTGAGGATTTTTGTATCAATGTTTATCAAGAATATTGGCTTGAAATTTTTGTCTTTGTTGTTGTGTCTCTGCCACGTTTTGGTATCAGAATGATGCTGGCTTCACAGAATGAGTTAGAGAGGAGTCTCTCTCCCTCAATTTTTTTGAGTAGTTTCAGTAGGAATGGTACCAGCTCTTCTTTGTACATCTAATAGAATTCAGCAGGTAATCTGTCTGGTCCAGGGCTTTTTTTTGGGGGGGTGGGGGCGGTTAGGCTATTTATTATTGATTCAATTTCAGAGCTCATTTTTGGTCTGTTCAAGAATTCAATTTCTTTCTGCTTCAGTCTTGAGAGGGTGTATATATCCAGAAATGTATCAATTTCTTCTGGATTTTCTGGTTTGTGTGTATAGAGGCGTTCATGATATTCTCTGATAGTTATTTGTATTTTTGTGGAGTCAGTGGTAATATCCCTTTTATCATTTCTAATTGTGTTTATTTGTATCTTTTCTTCTTTATTAGTCTAGCTAGCAGTCTATCTATTTTATTAATTTTTTCAAGAAACCAACTTCTGGACTCATTGATCTTTTGAATTTTTTGTGTGTGTCTCAATCTCCTTTAATGCAGCTCTGATTCTGATTATTTCTTGTCTTCTGCTAGCTTTGTGGTTGGTTTGTTCTTGGCTCTCTAGTTCTTTTAGTTGTGACTGAAGTTTATCATAACCCCAAAGATGACCTAGTGGTCAGTTTGGTTTATATTCCTTCATTCAGATTATTTTCTATGTATATACCAACTCACACATTGTTAAGGTTCTTATTATATTTCACTAATGCGATTCTATTTTATGTCTTGTTTTGCATACTTTTACATTTAACCAATAAAACTTAAATGTGTTTGAAAACATAGCAAAGTGTCCACTACTCTAAGCAATCAGATTTACTTCTTAAGATTTGGAGTTACTGAGCCAGAGTAGTTGAGCCAACTAGGAAGAGAGACAAAAAAGTTTAAATGGAGCCAAAAGTCGATTCGAAAATAAAACAGATTAAAAATGTTGATGTCAATCGCAATAAAAAGTATAAAGTACAAAGAAATAAACCTAACCACAAATGTAGAACACTCTTGTGGGGAAAACTGCAAAACCTTATTAAGGACAAAAGAAAACACCTAAGTAAATGTAGGCTATAATCATTTCATGGATGGCATGGCTCAATATTGCAAGGAGTTTATTTTCTGCAAAGTAATTCATAAATTTACTTGACTACAAGTCCAGGTCCCTATCAAGTGTTTCGAGGAACTTGACAAGATGACTTTAAATTTCAAGTGGAAGAATAAACATGGAAAAACAGTCAAGATATCATTTTGAAAGAAAAAAAGAAGAGGGACTTAATCGACACAATATCAAGATACTGTGTAAAGATATAATAATTTAGCAGCATATTACTGTCCTGGGAATAAACAGATTAATGGAATAAAATAGAGTCCAGAGACTGACTCATGTATATATGAGAACTTAGTGTATAATGAAAGTTTACTCTCAAAGCATTGGAGGTATGGACAGATTTTTCAACAAACAGGGTTGGAGCAACTTTCTAGACATTAGGAAAACAATAGTTTATATCCTCTCAACAAACTATTCAAACAATAAAACAATGTGCAGCTGATTAAAGATATATACAAAACCCAAACTATAAAAGGATGTTTAAAACTTCTAGGTATATTTATCACCTTTGAGTAGAAAGGATTTCTCATGTAGCTCACAGAAATCAAACAAGTCATGAGCCTAAAGACTACATGATGAACGGAGAGTGGGAGAAAATATTTGCAGTGTATGCAACAGAGCCAAAGTTTTACCCAGATCATGTAAAAGGTTTCCATCAGAAAAGACGACAAAAAATCTGATAGAAGTATGAACAAAAGAAAGGAAATTTACAGAATAAGTAACTACAGATGGCTACTAACTTGAAAAGACGTGCAATATTGCTAGTAATTGGGAAAATGCTAATTAAATGAATTAAGCAATTGAATAAAATTAACACAGTAAGATATTCCCACCCATCAGATCATCAAACTGGCAAAATTACAAGTTACTATATTACAAATTAGCAAATTTGTAGCAAATTACAAATTTGTAACACATTACAAATTACTATAGCATTGCCAAGATTCAGTGCTGGTGAACATGCAAACTGTACATGTTTCATTACACTGGTTGACAGTGCTTATGATCCAAAATTCTATTTCCTAATTCATCTATATAGGTGCCTCTTGGTTGCACTCATGTGTTCAAGGACTCAAAGTGTTAAATTTTTAAAAAAAGCAACAGACCATAAGCCTGAGGCTGTCTCTGTATTTTGAGTTCCTACATAAGAAACTGTAATGTAACTCAGTATGTAAAAAAAAAAAAAAAAAATACATCTGAAACCTAACTTAGGAGTATATATATATTTTTGTAACAAATAGCTGGATTTCAATCAATCTCAAATAGTCAAGCTTCATTAAGCCAATTACCGGTAGCCAGCTGATAACACTGTGTCCAAATAAGGCGGATAACTAGTTGTAGCCAATCAGGTGAGATCTGTACTTTGCTTCCATGTTTGGCCTCTAAAAGCTCACGCTGCTGGGTAGAGCTTTGTGAATCTCTTCCGGTTCTCAGCTGCCCCTGGTTCATTAACTAAATTGTCCTTTACTCATATAAACTCTGTTAAATTTAATCTGTGTAAAGTGTTCTCTTTTAACAATGGCTAAAGATGTTTATGGCAAAAATTGAGCAAAACTTTAAAAAGTGTACAAATATTTACCAGTAAAGGTAAATTATAATCTATCTACACCACGCAATAATATGCAGCATTTTTTAATGGAGCTCTTCATAGACTCGCATGGAAACATGCCAAAAAGTATTGTTGAGTAAAATGTACAATATGATACCTTTTATAGAAAAGAGTCAAAGATACTATATACTTCCATAAGTGCACATACCAAGGGCATTTAAATGCATAGAAAAAAGTGTGGAAGACACTATGCCAAATTTATCATGACAGTTTTATCTGAGAAAGAAGGATTAGCAACTGAGGAAGATAGTTAAAGGTCAATTTAGCATGATCTAAATGTCTTAATATTCTACAAACAAAAATGACTTATTACATAATGTAACTCAATATTAATTTTAAAACATTACCTACAATTATAAGCCAAGAAACATATGACCACTATCATCACTCTAACTAGTCCCTGTAACTGTATGAGGGGATACAAAAGCCCACCCAGAACTTTTTAGAGGGCTCCGAGAGATGTAGAAAGAAGGCATTAAATCCACCCTCAAAATATGACATCTCTGTAAGGACTAATCTGGGGTCGGTTGTTATTTTCTATGAGAGCCTATAAGCCTCATATAGCCCAGGGAATGGGGATGAGTTGAAGGGCAAAGATATACAGGAAAGGTAAGCAGCAACAGATGGCATATTAGTTATCCATTACTGCATAACAAGACAAACGTAGTAGCTTAAAACATATATTACCTCACAGTTTCCATGGGTCAGGAATCCAGGTCTTCTCCAAGGCTGAAATAAAGGTGTTCCTTTGAGCTGAAGTATCATCTGAGGCTCAACGAGGGAAGGCTCTGCTTCCAAACTCAGGTGCTTGTGGGTAGAAATCAGCTTCTTACAGCTGAAGAACTGGAGACCTCATTTTCTTGCTGGCAGTCAGCTGGAGACCACTGCAGCTTTGAGGCTGCCCTCAGCTCCTAGAGGCCACTTGTAGTTCTTTGTCACTTGGGGGTTCCCTGACATGGCCACTTTCTCCCTCAAAGCCATTGGGAGCAGGGAGAGAGACTCCATCAAGATAGATGCTTTGAGCTTTTGTAATATAATTACAGAATCCCATACACCTTATCAGTTTTAGTATATTCTGTTGATTCGAGGTGAGTCGAAAGTCACATCCACGCTCAGGGAGAGGTAATTATACAAAGGCATGGATACCAAGAAGAATGATCATTAGGAGCCTTTTTTTTTTTATTATTTAAAGAAAAAATTATTGAGGATCTGTAAAGCAATTCCCAAAAGATCAAGTTTTCCAGAAAAGTAGCTACAACAATGCGTTGTGTTTATTATGCTAAAATGTGCATTAGACACAAAAACCATGAAAGAAGCAACCATTCTTCAACAATGTAAGCAAAGATAAAATGCCTGAGGGACAACATGGATGCACTGCAAAGGATGAACTCGTTAAGCACCACTTTTCAAAAAAGGATCACAAGGAGATGAGTGTGTTCAGCTACATACACTGAACTTTTGGCAGTAAGAAGCAGAGCATTTTGTTATATCGCACTAATGCATATTACAAAAGTACATAGCATGGCTGGGCGCAGTGGCTCACACCTGTAATCCCAGTGCTTTGGGAGGCCAAGGCAGGCGAATCACTTGAGGTCAGGAGTTCAAAACCAGCCTGGCCAACATGGCAAACCCCGTTTCTACTAAAAATACAAAAATTACTTGGGCATGGTGGTGCTGTGCCTGTACTCCCAGTTACTTGAGAGGCTGAGGCAGGAGAATCGCTTGAACCTAGGAGGCGGAGGCGGAGGTTGCAGCGAGCTGAGATATTGTACCCCTGCACTCCAGCCTGGGTGACAGAGCGAGACTCTGTCTCAGAAACAAATGAACAAAAAAGTACATAGTGCATTGGGAGCCATTTTTAAAGCAACCTACAGCACATGTCTTCTCTTTTGCTCTGGCATAAACCTAGATATTAATCCTAACATTCAGAGCCATGCCCTATAAGAAAACTTCAGGATTGATGGGAGGGAGAATGAGTATGGGTCATTCAAGATGACTAAGTTTAGGAGAGGAAGGAGGCAATGGAGAGGAGTGTCTTTTAAAAGAAATTGGGGCAGGTAATGCAGAGGACATCAGCTGTATTTGCCTGTCCTTTTCATTTTATCTTCAGTTTTCAGCTCCCTGATCTTTTCCTTGGAAATCACCCTTCCCTTTTCTCAACCCATGTAGTTCAAGTGGGGAACACCCAAATCCACAGTCTTCCGACGAGAGTTATAGTGATGGCTTTAGAAATGGGAATGTTCTGGCAAGATCAGCATGTACTACAACCCAGGGCAGTCTGACTCAGGACTGGAACTCTGGTGTTACTGAGAAAAAGGCTCTCAGTGTTCTAGGGTGGCTGAGCTGGTAGAATAACAGACTGGACCTGCTGGCCACCATCTCTGCCACCAGTTGGTGTGAGGAAGATGAAAATAGCTATGGAGGCGGAGAGAGGAATATTTTCAGTTACATCATCTGAGTACCTGGTTCCACCTGTGTCTGAAGTTAGCATAAGTTATGTAAGTCAGTCTCTCCATTACTACTTTGTTTCAGCTAATTTAATTTAGATTTCTGTTCTTTGCAGTGGAGATGACTTTCTCCAAATAAAAAGAGTAATGTCCGGAGACAAGGAGATGTCCTATTGGCAACATCCACTTCTCACCATTTTTATTTGCTCCTTGGAGTCTGAGCTGCCTTTTTGTCCACTTAAGGTAGCATCTAAGTGGCTGGTCCAGGCTTAGTTGATCTTGATTCTAAGAGTTTATCACCATAGCTATTGGTACAAAGTACTAGCTCTTGTTTGGAATCCAGTCTATAAGTTAACAGAGTCAGAAAATGAAGTCGAAGAAGTAGGAGAAGATGTGAAAAACAGGAAGTCAAAGGAAAAGGGGATATTTAACAGTGTGAAATGCTTCCTACAGATTAAATAAGAACTGCAAAAAAAAAAACAAAAACAAAAAAACCAAAAAAAAAATCACCTTATTTTGGCCGAGCAGGGTAGCTCATGCCTGTAATCCCAGCACTTTGGGAAGCCAAGGCGGGTGGATCACATGAGGCCAGGAAGGAGCTCAAGACCAGCATGGCCAACATGGCAAAACACCGTGTCTACTAATACTACAAAAATTAGCTGGGCATGGTGGTGCAGGTCTGTAATCCCAGCTACTTGGGAGGCTGAGGCATGAAAATTGCTTGAGCCCAGGAGGCATGGTTGTATTGAGTCGAGATCATGCCACTGCACTCCAGCCTGGGTGACTCACTGAAACTCTAACTCAAAAAAAAAGTCACTTTTTCAATGATGATTAAGAGGCTGTTTGGCAACTTTGAGGAAATAAGGACATGTTTTCACTAGAGTACTATGGAGTCTTTAGCAGAAATAAAAAATCTGGTGTGTGGTAGCAAGTGTATACTTCTCTTTTGTTTTGGCAAAAAAGGAAATGACAGAGATGGAAAAGTGCCTCAAAGAGAAGTATGAGAAGAAAAAGTGTTTTTGCTTGAGAGAAATATTTGTACAAGCTTATAATCTGAAGGAAGAAGAAGGATGGAAAACCTAGGAAAACGGATGAAAAAGAAAAAGGATGGAAAAGCAAGGTCATCTATGAGATGAGTTTCCAGGGAAGGAGTGAAACAGTTCTCCTCAGTCTGGTGTTCTCAAACCTGTCTGCACTTAGAATCACCTGGGAGGTTGTAAAAAACAAACAAATAAAAACAATGTCCATGCCTCATTCCAGACAATGTAATAAGATTCTCTGTGGGGTGGGACCCAGGCAGAGATGTTTTGATGAGTAGCCCAGGAAAAAGCACTCCTTACACAAACACGTCATTTCCTGGGTCAGTGGGAATGAATATGGTGCAAGACACTTAGAAACAAAGAGAGCTTAAGACAGATGGCATTGATCTCTTCAATTTAAAAAAAAGAAAAAAATACTAGGTCAACTGTTAAGAACAAGTGGAATAATGGCCAGTTTGGAGCCAAAAAAGGATAGCGTAAAAGGATTAGAATGGTCATTAGGTTAAAAACAAATGTCCATGGAAACAAATGCCTCTGTAGTGTTTCAAACTGCTTATGTGCAATAAGTCATGTAACGAATAGTTCTCAAAATGAAATACAACTTCTGCAACTGGAAAACAATAACTCATCATGCTTGCAAACTTTAAAACTTAAGAACAAGGAAAGTGAAATGGTTACATCAACTTTGGAAAATAAATCACACAGAGGGTAACATTAGCTGTGAGGATTAAACAGTAGAAATATGTAATATCCACTCAAGCAGTCATTTAAATATAATGCTTTTTCTTTCTTCTAAGGATCTCTGTGGATGAGATTAAATTTCTATATTACATTTTTATGAAGGGCTTTAATGATTTATTTTTTCATTTTTGAAGAGACTGTGGGAGTGGGTAGATGGATACAGAAAATATGAGTTCATTTGTCCATGTTTAAAAGAAAGAAAACATAATTCTATAAATTCAACTCAAAATCTTTCAGGTCTTAAAAAAAAAAGAAGAGGACACAGTGTCTGACTGACTATAAAATGAATTTAATCTATAGAGGGCTTAAAATATAACTGTAGAACATAATGAAAGCCATGAAAAAGACACAAAGTGTTATGAAACCACAAAAACAAGTCAAAAGACGTTACTTGCATCTGCCCAGTTCACCAGATATATTTTCCTATGCAAGATGATAATTCAGATAGGCCTTGAAATGTATGGTTTGTAAATCAAGGAGATTGAGGAAGCTGAGACTGCCAAGTATGCTATTGTGGGGTCAATTTAAGGAGTGTAGGGGCCAAGAAAAGCTTCCCCTCCAACCTCTAATGGTTCACTGAAAATTACTGACAACGGGCAGACTAATAGGATAAAAAGGCCTACAAATTTATTTAACATGCATAAACATAGGGGAATAACAAGAAGACAATTACCCAGTAATGCAACAAGGTCCAGATACTGATTTACCCTTCTTCATAGGGAAAGGGAGATGGGGGAAATGTGGCCATTTTGAGGGGTAGTAAATAACTTTTAGAGGAAACGAATAAGCCCAAAGAACAATGGCCTGGGACAAAGTTCCTCTGAGCTCTAAGGGAGGTGGTGGAAAGGTGAGGGGTGGAACTTCACTGTGAGCAAAGGTTGTCTTATTGTGGAGATAAAGTCTCCCAGGTGAATTCTCAAAAGCTGCCTTCAGAAGAAAAGATGAAAAGTCTTGGCATGGTACAATTTTTTGCCTCTTCTCTTCTGAGTGCTTAATCTTTCCGGATTACTTGGTAAGAATCTTGGAAAGGATGCGGGCAGATCTTAAGACAATTGTATTTCTTTTAAAAACAAGTTTTCTTAGTCAGATAAAGGAATTTCAGAAAGAGTCCTTGCCTGCCCTTTGGAGGTTGGGGGAGAAACGAGAGAAGATTAGTAAGTTTTTGGTTCTGAGGCAGCTTCTAAGCCTTTCTGATTTCTTTTAATTCAAAGTGCTCAGCATGCCAAAGCACCATACTTTGGAGTATCACTCTTTGCTCCCCAACAGGAGAAACTAGAATGTCATGTCAAGGACTCTGTAAGCAACAGGGAACCATGAAGACAGGTGAGCAATGAAGCCCTGAGACTGGAATTGTTACACTTGCAGGAATACTAATTGTGAGGCTGAGGCTATTGCAACATTTGGGTGAGAGATGAAGAAGAGTTAAACTAGGTAGAAGACTGGGAAAAAAAGTCCTTGTGCATGACTGCAAGAGACATTGCAGGTATAAAATGAGTGAATGATTAGATATGGATAAGAAAGAAGAAGATGGAGTCATGGGTGATTCTGTGGTTTGAATGAAGGTTTACTTTGTTCCAGTTTTCATTATCAAAATAATATTTACTCATTTTTTAAAAATTGGAAAATATAGGGAAGTATGTTTTTTTTTTTAAAAAAGGACAAATCACCTGCAACAATCCTACTATCCAGAGATAGCCACTTTATTGTACAGTATTTTCTTGTTTTTTTCTATGCATATTTCTTTTTAATTTTTTAAACTTTTTTGAAGTATAATAGATACACAGAAAAGTGAACAAATCCTAAGTGTAGAGCTCAATGAATTACGACAAAATGAATGCAACTGTGTAATTACCACTTAGATTAAGAAATAGAATATTAACAGCATTTCAGAAGTCCCTTCACCCCCTCTCCCTAAGCACCCTACCAATCACTACATCTCTTCTTCTTCAAAAGTAACCACTTCTTGGACTTGTAACATGTGTGTGTTTTTTATATAAATGGGCTCAGAATATTATCATTACATCTTTGTCTTCTTTGACCAAATATTATTGACGTAAAATTATTAATGGCTTTGTGTGTACTTGTAGTTTATTTTTCTTGCCGTAGTATTCCATTAGAAGTATGATTATAGCATAATATATTCCTCCATTCTACTATTGATGAAAATTTGATGTTGTTGCCAATCTGTGGCTATTATGAATAATGCTATCTGTCCCTGTGCAAGTCTGTTGGAGTGCAACTACATTCATTTCTCTAAATATAACCTGGAAGTAAAATTGCCAGTCATAGGGTATTTTTCACCTTCAGTACATACTAACAGTATTTCAGGGTGGTTGTACCACCTACACTCCCACCAGATGTAAGAGCTTTCCATAACTTCCATTCCATAACCTCATCAATACCTGGGCATGTCAGCCTTCTTAATTTTTGCTATACTGTGAATTCTGTAGTGGTATTTATTGTGGTTTTGATGATCATTTTATGTATTTCTAAGAAAGTAAAGCATTTTTCATACATTTAATGACCATTCTGTTATTCTCCTTTGTGAAGTTTCCGTTCACATCTCTTGCCCATTGTTTTTCATGAGGCTATCTCTTACTTATTGATTTGGAGGGAATCTTTATATATTCTGAATATGAGCACATTATCAATTCTACCTGCTGCAAAAATTTTCTTCCACTCTGCAGCTTGCCCTTTTATTCTTTTCATGCTGTCCTTTGATGAAGAGTTTCTTGATTTTAAATACTGTCCGACGTGTTGATCTTTTCCGTTACATTAAACATTTTTTGGCTCTTGCCTAAGAAATGTTTCCCCAGCCAAAGGTTAAATTAGATTGTTCCAGCAAAGTCTGATGCTCTGAAGAATCAAATCACTACTCTTACTGATTAGTGATTCCTCTGGCAAAGCATCCCAAGCAGGTAGGTTCAGCTCTAACCAAATGTCAAAAAAATGCATTAGTGCTATAGCTTAGTGTTCAATATTTTAATTAATAACCAAATCTAAGAAAAAAATTCCAAATGAATCTGGGAGTAAAAATTATATATCAAGATATAAATTTACTTGTATTAAGAACATAGAAATGGCAAAGATAAAGCAAGCAAATAAACAAAACTCTGAAAGAAGCACCGTAGGAGAATTTACCCTGAAAACATGATCCTCTGAATTTGAATTTGAACTCAGGAAGAAAAAAACAGTACGTTTTTTATGTGTGTGTGTTTTTTCCTCCTTCTTGAGTCATTACTAAAGTGGTGTATGTCTCCAAGTATTTTGTTTTTTCTGAATTGTATTTTCTTAATGCCTTGCGTCTTGAGGATATCTTTCAATTGCCTTGACACATCACACGACTAAGTGATATATTCTTGGATCACTATTGTTTCTCCTCAAACTCTATAGATAGCCCTATTTTTAAGATGCTAACTGTTGCAAAGTTGTCTGAAGTTAGTGTGACTTTTTTTTTTCATTTATTGGTAAGTTTATTTTTTCTGGATGTTTACAGGGTTTTCTAGTTGACATTATCATTGAAAAATTCCACCACACTGTGAATCTACATGAGTCATTTTTGGTTGATTTTTGCCTAGAACATAGTGAACATACTTCTGATCGATATACCAAATTACTTTATTCAAATCCGGAACATTTGCTTCAACTAAGCCTTAATTATTCCTGCTTTCCGTTTAGTTTGGCGTTTCCATCCTAAATACTCCCAGTTCTTTGACTGATCCTCTCTTACCTATGCTGTTTGCTTATCATCATTTCTCTGATGATTTCAATTTTTGTATCTTTTTGTTCTGTGTTCTGATCTCCAGGTATGTGCTTAGCATCGACTCAAAGGTTCTCCAGTGTTAATTTTGTATTCTTGCCTCCATTGAGGGCTTTAATTCTGCTACACCTTTTTATATTTCTTGACAACCCTACTAGAATCTTACCAATCTTGTATTTTGTCTCATCCTGTTGTTTTTTGTCCTAGCCTGATATCTGTTTCACAATGGCTATATATAAAATATATAAATATTTATTTATATAAAAATATAAATATATAATGGCTCTATATAAAATACAAATTAAAAATTTTTTTTTTAGTTTTTATTTTTAAATTTCCATAGGTTATTGAGGGGCAGGTTGTGTTTGGTTACATGAGTAACTTCTTCAGTGATGATTTGTGAGACTTTGGTGCACCCATCACCCGAGCAGTATATGGTGCACCCTATTTGTAGTCTTTTATCCCTCAGCCCCTTCCCACCCTTTCCCCTGAGTCCCAAGGGTCCATTGTGTCATTCTTATGCCTTTGCATCCTCATAGCTTAGATCCCACGTATGAGTGAGAACATATGATGTTTGGTTTTTCCATTCCTGAGTTACTTCACTTAAAATAATAGTCTCCGATCTCATCCAAGTCACTGTGAATGCCATTAATTCATTCCTTTTTTATGGCTGAGTAGTATTCCATCATATATATATGTACACCACACTTACTTTATCCACAAGTTGACTGATGGGCATTTGGGCTGTTTCCACGTTTTTGCAACTGTGAAATGTACTGCTGTAAACGTGTGTGCAAGTATCTTTTTCATGTAATGACTTCTTTTCCTCTGCGTAGATACCCAGTAGTGGGATTGCGGGATCAAATGGTAGTTCTACTTTTAGTTCTTTAAGGAATCCCCACACTGTTTTTCAAAGTGGTTGTACTAGTTTACATTCCCCCCAGCAGCGTAGAAGCGTTCCCTGTTCACCACATCCATGCCAACAACTACTATTTTTAAATTTTTTTATTATGGTCACAATGTCCATAGATCTTTATGTTCCATTCAGGATGCCAAATAGTTTCCATGAGTTTCTTTTGGTTCTTGTAGTTAATCATTTTAAGAGACTCATTATTTGTCAGAGTTTTCAAGATGCTCCTTCCTGTCCTTGTCCTGACTACCTTTTCATAAACTCCATGTTGTTCTTTTTCCTCATTGTTCTCATACTTGAACAAGGAGAGACTTTTCTCCTTCTTCAACAGTTTCAAGAGTTATAATTTAATAGAACACAACTGTCTGACCTTATAAATCTAAAGAGCTATGGTTTTAGGCCAGTAATAGAGAGAGCTTGTGCAAAATAATTTAGGCTCTTACACATAATAAAATTTTCCACCACATGATCATTATAACTAACTTTTGCATAAGGCAATGCATCTTCAACAAGTCTGAGGTACATATTAGCATTGGAATTTGATGAACAAGAGAACAAGCTCAAGGATATTTTCTGATTTGCTTAAGATCACACAGCCAGCAAGTCCTAGAACCAGGATTCAAACCCAGCTCTTGGGAGTCCCCCAAACCCTTATCCTTTTGCATGGGATAAAGATATTCCCTTTTATATGAGATTTGCAAATTTTATAATTTTAGTAAAAACAGCTTATTTTTAAAATCACAGGTGGGTAGAAAGCCAGGTCATAAGATCATGAACCCATAACCTAGGCACTTTCTGGTGATGGTTACCTGAACAACAATCTCGGTGCCTGTAAGGCAACTCTCAGAGCAGCAGCCCTGCAAACCCCAAAAACACAAAGACAGAAGGTTGCTGTCATAAAAATCAACCATTTAAATGGATCAGGGTTAAGAAATCATTCTTCATCTTGCAGGTTTGGGGTCATCAAACATGCCCACCTCCCACCCCCAACACGGTCTCCCAAAGTATCTGATCAAGCAAAACTGAGATAGATAGCAAATAAATAGATTTCCAATCCTGGAGTCTGTGTTTGACAGAAACAGTGAGCATACAGAATGAGGCTGCGATATTTTCTAACAGTCCTCACAGATTCCTCCAGAATCCTCTCACTGGCTGTCTGCCTCCCATCCTATGCTGTATCTGAATGCCCCTGAACCAGGCGAAACGTGCCTCACAGTCTAAGCAGACCAGTCTGCACCATCCCAGTCAGCTTCTCCCCAGACTTCCTGTCATGCTTGCTGTACCATCTCCCTCTTCTCCAGCCATTTTCTCCCTTTCTGATTTGTTTAAAAACAATGAGATGGATTTTAGGAAATAATATCCCTTTACACTTATCAAGTGTTCCACTGTTTACATATTGCTTTCATGCACATAATTCTCTGGGGACCTGGACCTGGTGGGTACATTCCTTTGTATATTAAAGAAAATTTGCTGACAATCACAAATAGTGTGTTTAGAAAGAATGACATTATATGGTGGTGATCAAATATTTTTGGAAACAAACAAACAAAAGACGTCTCCTTAACAATGACCTCATCAACCCCAGAGTTGTCTACCGGTCTTTACCTATCCTCCCAGCAGATATATTTTGCTTTTAACAACAACAAATGCGAAAAGGCTGAGATGATGTTTATTTGAAATTCCTTCCAGTACAAAGCCAAGAAGATGAAAAAGATTAATTTACACCTGAATTTTAATTTTTTTCTTGATGTCCAACGTCTGAACCTGTTTGTTGAGCAAATCTGCCATATTTTGTTCACCCCAATAGGATACATTTAAGACATGAATTGATTTCTTAAACAAATACAAATCCAGAAAATAATCAGATTGCTCCTTTCTTCACAGAAAACAAGAAAAACCCAAAGGCTCATAATGTCTAAAGTGATGCTTCTCTTCCCATTAAGTACAAACTTTTCATTTCTGTGTTCAGTTATAACTTTAAAATTATTACAGGTCAGTTTCAATATATAACAAAAAATATACCAGAATATTTAATATATGTCATCCCTGGTATATACAATACAAATTTTAGGGTGATGACAATTGGAAATTGTGTTTATAATGTTCCATGTTTATAAGAACACAAGTTATCAAGTTCTGTGTTACCGATTATTTTTCTTTAAATTCATATCCAACTGACTCCCAGTCTCTCCTACCACTTATGCATCAAAAGCATCTGATATTAACACAATGAATTATCTGTAGCTTCCCACGTGTTCAAGAAGGTAGTAGAAAATAGGATGTTTCCTCCAGGTGGTAATTTCAAACAACAGAATTTCAACATACAAATGGTTGGGCTCTGACATCATAGAAGTTTCGTTTCCAGGCAACATAGCTGTGGCCATAATATTTTACCCACAGTCCCAGCAGGGTCAGAGCGGAGCACTGGGTGTCTGGCTGAAGAGAATAGTCTCTCCTAAGGGGGGGCTGTAAAGGGGTTTCAGCACAGGCCAGGGTTAGACTAGCCAACGGTCAACACTGAAAATTGCCTTCAGTCCTGAGATTTTGTGATTCCAAGGACAGTGACGGAAGTGCCTTCACCACATGTTGGATGTCTACTGGCTTCACCTATGCCTTCCCCTCATTCCTCTCAGGAATTTCCTGGAGTGAAGTAGAAGGCGCAGGACTGAACATTCCTTAGCTCCTCGCCTGGGCTTCTAGGGGAGCAGAATGAACAAAATGGGATTTACTTCTGCGCTTGCATAGGTATAGAAGAGATCTTGGAAGAGGCTCATGGAAGAAGGAAATCGAGGAAGAGTGGTAGGAGCACTGGGGAATTTTGAAATGGCAAAATGAAGAGCTGGGTATTATATAATAAGAAACCAAAATAAGGATGTGAATCACGGGAACTGGAAAAGTTCGTGTCTGTGGGAGCGCTCTGCCAGGCATTGCTCCCATGCAGGTTTAGAGGCATGCTGGAGTGGAGCAGTTCTTCCTCCTCCTCCTCCTCCTCCTCATCATCCTTATCATCATCATGGTGAACGCTGACATGCACTGAGCATGTGCTGTGTGCCACCTTTCCCATCATGATTTCGCAGTCACCATAAGTAATGTTATGTCCTGTGCCCAATTCACACAAGAAGTGGTGGGGCAGGAATTCAGTGCAGGTGTGTCTAATTCCAGAACTGACACTCTTTTTTTATTGTTTTTTGTTTGTTTGTTTGTTTGTTTTGAAACAGAATCTCTTTCTATCGCCCAGGCCGCAGTGCAGTGGCATGATCTTGGCTCACTGCAAGCTCCCCCTCCCGGGTTCATGCCATTCTCCTGCCTCAGCCTCCCAATAGCTGCGACTACAGGTGCCCGCCACCACGCCCTGCTAATTTTTAAATTTTTAGTAGAGATGGGGTTTCATCACGGTCTCGATCTCCTGATCTTGTGATCCGCCTTCCTCGGCCTCCCAAAGTGCTGGGATAATAGGTGTGAGCCACTGTGCCAGCCCAGAACTGACGCTCTTCACTGGCTGTGCTTGGTCGTGCTCCATACTTTACCAGAGGTGCCCTTCCCCCAGGCTCCAAGCCAACACATCCCCCATGGTCCCTGAATATATACCTCTTCTTGCCATACTTGTCACAATTACAGAGCAGGGTCTGTACTCTGAGTCACTTCTGTGTCTGCATTGATAAGAAGAGTCTGGAAAGTGTTCAGTAACTATGTGAATGGAATTCAATTGTGATATGGTTTGACTGGGTCCCGATAGAAATTTCATCTGGAATCGTACTGCCATAATTCTCACCTGTTGTGGAAGAAAGCTGGTGGGAGATAATTGAATCATGAAGACGGTTTCCCCAACACTGTTCTCATGGTAGTGAATAAGTCTCATGAGATCTGATGGTTTACTAAATATTTTCCCCTTCACTTGGCTCTCGTTTTATCTCTTGTCTGCCATCATGTAAGACGTGCCTTTTGCCTTTTGCCATGGTTTTGAGGCCCCTCCAGCCACGCGGAACTGTGAGTCCATTAAACCTCTTTTTCTTTCTAAATTACCCAGTCTCAGGTATGTCTTTATCAGCAGTATAAAAACAATCTAGTACAAATATACAGGAAGAATTAAAAAGGACCTAGGAGACTGCCAGAACCAGGGCATAGGGATGGAGTGGGGAATATAAATGTTAGAAGGGGGAAGCAAGGCTGCTGCATACAAGCAAGCAAATCAGTGATTTTAAAATGTTGATTCTCACAGATAGAAACAGAACAAAAAAAACAAAAATCTCTTTAGCAAAGAAGAAATACCATGATTCCTCCAAACACTGCATATCCGTTTCTCCTTTTGTTGTTGTTAATTTTTACTTTTAATTGCAAATTGACAAATTGTAGTTGTATATATTTAAGGAGTACAAAGTGATGTTATGATTTATGAATAAAATATAAATAATTAGATCAAACTAATTGCATATCCATCACTTTTTCAGAGAGCCACTGTGGAAGATGACATTCACAGTTGCATCTGCCTATTTCATGCTAGTCTCATTAACAGCAAATTTCAAGATCTATTTCAAATTGGTTTTGAAATTATGTACTTCTGAAAGACGGATTAATAATAAGACTAATTTTATATCTGTCCAGTTGTTTGAGATGGATTCTCCAAGATCCTGCGAGGAGAAAACTCACAAGCTTACTGGAGGTGAGAATCATGTTCCTTGACTGACAGCATCTCTTCTCTGTCTAATGTGCTTCCAGGGCCATGGTTCTTCTGTTTTGATGATACCAGATGGCCTCACATCTATGAGAACGGCTATCACTAAGAAACAAAGGATAACAAGCGTTGGAGAAGACGTGAGGAAATTGGAACCCTTGTACGCTGTAAGTTGGAATGTACGATGGTGTAGTCACTATGGCCAACAGTATTTGGGTTTCCAAAACATTAAAATTAGAATAGCCATATGTTTCAGAAATCCCATTTCTGGGTATATATCTCCAGAAGAATAGAAATCAGGATCTCCAAAAAAAATCTGCACCCCCATGTTCATTGTAGCATTATTCACAATAACCAAGACATAGAAACAACCTCAATGTCCATCAACAGATGACTGCATAAAGAAAATGTGATCTATATATATATGTGTGTGTGTATATGTAATAGATGTGTGTATATGTTACACATCTATTACATATATACACACACCCATACATGTACAATGGAATATTATCCAGCTTTTTGAAAAGAAAGAAATCCTGCCATTTGTGACAACACAGCTGAACCTGAGGATATGATGCTAAGTGAAAGAAGCCAGTCACAGAAAAACACTGCATGATTCCACCCACAGAAAGTACCTAAAATAGTCAAAAAGAAAACTTCAGGTCAATATCCTTGATGAAAATAGACACAAAAGTCTTCAAAAAAATACTAGCAAACTGAATCCAGCAGCACATCAAAAACTAATCTATCACGATCAAGTAGGCTTTATTCTTGGGACAAAAGTTGGTTTAACATACACAAACCAAAAAATGTGATTCACCACATAAACAGAACTCAAAACAAAACCACCACGATCATCTCAAAAGATGCCAGAAAAGGCTTCTAATAAAATTCAACATCTCTTTATGTTAAAAACACTCAGCAAACTAGGCATAGAAGGTACATACCTTAAAATAAGATGAACCATCTATGACAAATCCACAGCCAACATCATACTGAGAGGGCAAAATCCAAAAGCATTCCCCTTCAGCACTGGAACAAGACAAGGATGCAATATAAGTCTTTGTTGCAGTTTAAAATAAACCTAGATTAAATAATCCCTCATTCTATCCTATTTTCTTTCTCTCTCTATATATAATAAATATACATATATATAGCTACATGTATATGCTTGTGAGTATATATATGTATATGTGTATCACACAGAAAAAGTATGCCACTCTCATCACTCCTATTCAACATAGTACTGGATGTTTTAGCCAAAGCAATCAGGCAAGAGAAAAAAAAATAAAAGGCATGCAAATAGGAAGAGAGGAAGTCAAACTATCTTGCTTCACAGATGATACGATTCTATACCTAGAAAACCTCATAGTCTCTGCTCAAAGCCTCCTTGAGAGAAGAGAGAGGAGAGAGGGAAGAGAGAGGGGAGAGAGAGAAGGAGAGATGGGGGAGCAGAAAGAGAGAGGAGAGGAGACGAGAGGAGACGAGAGGAGAGGAGAGGAGAGGAGAGGGGAGGGGAAGGGAGGGGAGGGGAGGAGAGGAGGGGAAGGGAGACAGCAGTGAAAGAGAGGAGAGATGAAAAGAGAGAGGAGAGAGGGAAGAGAGAGGGGAGAGAGAGAAGGAGAGATAGGGGAGCAGAAGAGAGAGGAGAGGAGAGGAGACGAGAGGAGAGGAGAGGAGAGGAGACGAGAGGGGAGGGGAGGGGAGGGGAGGAGAGGAGGGGAAGGGAGACAGCAGTGAAAGAGAGGAGAAGAGAGAGGAGAGGAGAGAGAAAAGGGAGAGAGACTACAGAGAGAGAGAGAGGAGAGAAGGGAGAGACAGAAGGAGAGGAAAGAGAAGACAGAGACAAAGACAGGAGAGAGATAAACAAACAAGCAGGAAAGAATTAATCAAAACAGTTAACATGAGTGAGGGCACCCATAACAATATCAGAATGATTAAAATTTCCCTACTAAAAAGACAAAGTCCCTCTAATTGGTGGGAAATTCCAAGAACCACCATAAATCAGAGACAGTGATTCAAAATAAAAGGAAGGACAAATACAAATTGAACAAATGAGATTAAAAAGAAAGTGGGAGTACAACATATGTTAATACATTCATTTGTTCAAAACTATTTCCTATGTGGTTACTATGTGCCCGGCCCTATACAAGGTGCTGGTGACACAGACAGAATTTTGGCCCCTGACAAAAATAATGTACACACATTAACAATATAATTTCAAAAAAATAAAGCTTCAAATGTGAAGAAATATTATGCATGGAATATAGGATGTAAGGCAAACAGCATTAAATTAAGAAAAAGTATTAAAGCTTCCTTGTGTATAGTATTTTAAAAGCAAAAGATCCTGCAGTAGCTGAATTTTAACACGAAAGAATTTTTTTTTTCTGTTTAGCATATGACCCAACAATTCTACTCCAAGATATTTAACCAAGTGAAATGAAAGCATATGTTTGCCCAAAAACCTGTACACAAATATTTATAGCATCTCTATCTGCAATAGCTCGGAAAAGAAAACAACCAGCTATCTGTTAATTTGTGAATGGCTAAACAAATTGAGGCGCACCCATAGACTGGAATACCGTTCAGCAATAGAAATGAATGAAGCAGTTATAGGTGCAGCAACTTGAATGAATCTCAAAGGCATTATACTAAGTGAAGGAAGCCAGACTCAAAGAATTCCAAGCTGTATGATTCTATTTCCATGGCATTCTGGAAAAAGCAAAACTTACAGGGATAAAAACCAGATCAGTGCTTGTCAGGGACCCAAGGAACCTTTTTTGGGTGACAGAAATCTTCTTCCTTGATTTCCATCAAAAAAAAATGTTTACATGACTGGACACAAGGATTTGCAAATGATGGTATTTTCGTGACTGCACATGTTTTTTCAAACTGCATGATTCCATCCACAGAAAGTATCTAAAATAGTCAAAAAGAAAACTTCAGGTCAATATCCTTGATGAAAATAGACACAACTCTTCAACATAATACTACCAAACTGAATCCAGCAGCACATCAAAAAACTAATCTATCACAATCAAGTAGGCTTTATTCTTGGAACAAAAGTTGGTTTAACATACACAAACCAAAAAATGTGATTCACCACATAAACAGAACTCAAAACAAAAACCACATGACCATCTCAAAAGATGCAGAAAAGGCTTCTAATAAAATTCAACATCTCTTCATGTTTAAAACACTCAGCAAACTAGGCATAGAAGGTACATACCTTAAAATAATATGAACCATCTATGACAAATCCACAGTCACAAATATACATTAAATATACACTAAAAGGGTAAATTTGGCCAGGCGCAGTGGCTCATACCTATAGTGCAAACACTTTGGAAGGCTGAGGTGGGAGGATCACTTAAGACCAGGAGTTCGAGACCAGTCTGGGCAACATAGTGAAAGCCTGTCTCTACTAAAAATACAAAATGTAGCCATGTGTGGTGGTGCACGTCTGTAGTCCCAGCTACTTTGGAGGGTGAGAGGTACAAGGATGGCTTGAGCCCAGGAAGTCAAGACTGACAGCAGGCCCCTGCACTCCAGCCTGGGTAAGAGTGAGACCCTGTCTCAAAAAATAAAAATAAAAAATAAAATAAATAAAATAAAAATTTTAAAAGGGTAAATTTTAATAAACCTGCATTTTTTACAAACTTGAAAACTATAATATTACCCAAATTTAATGAAAAACACCGAGTTGTGCAGGAGAAAGGCCTCAAGATAAATCAGAACATTTTGCATCTTCACCTTTCTCGACCATGAAGAAGCAGTTGGCAGCACTGACCCCCACCCTCCTCTCGAAATGCACGTCTTCTGGCTGATGCCATTTTAGAGCATCCAGGTTTCAGCTCCACAGTGAAGCTTACATTTCCTGCCCCAGGAGTCCGCCGAGCGGAAGGTCTCTGGAATTCACGCCTCTGCATGACATCCATTTATCTCCCACTGAATTTTCCACTGTTTGCCATTGTGCACATAAACTGTAGCTTGGCCTGAGAGTGGACCTTACCACTTCTCGAAAGGTACATGTCGCCATGAAAAAGAAATACACAGTTGCCCTTGCATGGAAAAGTCCTGTCCCCAGAAACCATCAATTCTGCTTTGCTTTTTTGAGCCTTCATTCGCACAACCCATTGATGCTATAAATTACTGGTAAGGCTTGTATGTCCCCTCGTCTCCTCATGCAACAAGGAATTTGCATCCCAGAGGAAAGAAAATGATAAGATAAAAGAATAGAAGAATGGTAATGAATTGCTGCATGCTTCTTAGCAGTGAGAGGGAAGAATTGGGGAAACTGAGAGATCCCTCAGACCATGCCATTTGGATCATAGCAGAGGTAATATCCAAAATATTAAATGACATGTACAAGATGGACATAAACAATCAGAGAGATGCCATCTGTAACCTCCACTACAGCCTCATGAAATGCATCCTGGCTGCCCTCGCCCTCTGGACATTGGCTGGAGCTGAGGAAGTTTAAGACAGCAATGTGCCCTCTGCTTACACTCACTCCAAACACTCTGCTCTCGGTAACAAATAATAATAGAGCTAATTGTTAGAAGTGAAATACTAATAAAGCATCCCACTGTTAAAATCACAAGCAAACGATTCCAAAGTCTACAAGTTACAAGCTACCAGGAATCGTTAAAAGCAAATTGCATCACTCCTTTCTATTCAAAGTTTTTAGGTGTTTTAAGAAGCAGCACAGAGCCTCCGGGGGCCTCCAGTGACCATAAGTTACTACATTATTGTTAATCCAGGACTTGCAAAGAAGAGACCCCCAGGGGTAGAGTTCAAAAATTCTAAAAACTGGGGCTTGGGTGTGGTGGCTGTTGCTTGTAATTCCAGCACTTTGGGAGGCCGAGGCAGGCAGATCTGTTGAGCCCAGGAGTTTGAGACCAGCCTGGGCAACATGGTGAAACTTTGTCTCTACAAAAAATACAAAAATTAGCTGGGCATGGTGGTGTGCACCTGCAGTCCCAGCTACTCAGGAGGCTGAGGCAGGAGGATCACCTGAGCCTGGGGAGGTCGAGGCTGCAATGAGCTGCAATCGTGCCACTGTTCTCCAGCTTGGGCAACAGAGCGAGAGCCTGTGTCAATAACGTTTTTAAAGTTAAAAAAAAAATCCTAAAAACTGGAAGTGGGGAGTGGGCAGACCATTTCAAACTCAACCAGGAAGCACTGAAAGACACCCTGGCCTGTGCAATCAGACACCTTCGCTGCCTCTTTTCCTTCTACGACTGGCTAGTGATGTGTCTACCCCCAGGACACGGGCCCAGCGTCAGGCTTCCAGAAATGCTCTACATCCTGAGATGTGGGTAAAAGGGAGGGGAAGGGCCAGTCCGTTCCCACTTCTACTTCCAAACAAGAACATTTGTAGTCCCCATCAAAAGCCAAATGGGAGGAGAATGCAAGTTCATGAGCTTTCTTTTGCAAGACATTTGTTGTACAGATTATTTCATCATCCAGGTAAAAAGCCTAGTACCTAATCAGTGCGCTTTTGATCCTCACCCTCCTCCCACCCTCCACCCTCAAGTAGGCCCTGGTTTCTGTTGTTCCCATCTTTGTGTCCAGGTGTACTCATTGTTTAGCTCCCACTTATAAGTGAGAACATGTGATATTTGGTTTCTGTTTCTTTGTTAGTTCA
Organism: Papio anubis; assembly: GCF_008728515.1. Classification (NCBI taxonomy): domain Eukaryota; kingdom Metazoa; phylum Chordata; class Mammalia; order Primates; family Cercopithecidae; genus Papio; species Papio anubis. The sequence continues at coordinate 16,598,614 of NC_044983.1, forward strand.
CTTAGGATAATGGCCTCCAGCTCTATCCATGTTGCTACAAAGAAAGTGATCTCATTCTTTTTTATGGCTGTGTAGTATTCCATGATACATATGCACCACATTTTCTTTATCAAGTCCAGCATTGATAGGCGTCTAGGTTGATTCTATGTCTTTGCTAGAGATTTAGAAGGTAGAATTGTCAGGACGTTGGATGTGGTAAGGAATAAAAGAGAAAGAACATTTTACATGGCTCAAAATTAGATGGTGGATTACTCAACAAAAAATAAGAATGAATCACCAACACAATAACAAAGATGAATAAGCTACATAGTATATAATTCCATTTATAGAACATTCTGGAAAAGACAAAACTACAGGTACAAAAAACAGATCAGTTGTTTCCATGCACAGGGGCTTGGAACACAATTTGGGTACAAAGGGCATGAGGGAAGCTTTAGGGGTGGTGGAACTGTTCTGTACCCTGAGTATGGAAGTGGTTATATGACTATAAGCTTTTATTAAAACTCACAGAGCTGTGAACTAAAATGGCGAATGTACTCTATGTCAATTATACCTCAATAAATCTGACCTAAATAAATTTCTGTCTTGGGCAAATGGGTAGAAAATGGTGTCACCTACTGATACAGAAAATACTAGGGGAGGAACACGTTTTAGCTGTACAAAGACAGAAGTGGCTTTCTATTCGGATTGTTTATTTAAAAATAGAGACAGGGTCTTGCTCTGTTGCTCAGGCTGGAGTGCAGCGGTGTGATCACAGCTCACTGTAGCCTCGACCTCCCAGGCTCAAGTGATCTTCCCACCTCTGCTTCCCAAATAGATGGTACTGCAGGCTGGTGCCACCATGCCTAGGTGGTGTTGGCTATGTTGAATTTGAACATCCAAGAGATTGGGAGCCATTGGCAGCTGGACACATGGGTGTGGAAGAGCTCGTGAGAGAGGTCAGGTGCCATAGTACAGAGCGGGCAGCCATCAACTCACAGGGACAGAGCCGTGAGGGTGGAGAGCTGGACCTGGGAGAGAGGCTCATGCTTGGGGGCATTCAGCAGCCAGCTGAGAGGTGTGATTTTAGCTGTTTTCCCTCCATGCCTTCCCTGAAATACCTCCATCCTATGCCTGTATATCTTAAAAATAATTTAACTTTAATTTTTCCATTAGCATCTTTAAAAGCAAACATTCCTGGGAAAGATAATGCAATGAAAAAAAAAAACCCTAATGTAATGATGCCTTAACGTACATTATTGAGGTCAGATCCTCTTATGAAAGTTGAGTTTGATTTTAGTGTGGTTGGCCAGGCACAGTGGCTCACACCTGTAATCCCAGCACTTTGGAAAGCTGAGGTGCAAGAATTGCTTGAGGCCAGGAGTTTGAGAGCAGCCTGGGCAATATGGCAAGAACTCACATTTACAAAAAACTATTTTAAAAAATTAGGGTGGTGCCCTTAAATACTTCAAAATGTAGAGCATATTTATCAAATGTGTCCAATGATTGTGATGTATTATCTTTCCAAACATAGCTGAAAATGGAACGTCTCTTACCCTATATAATACCTTTTTTTCTTTTTTTGAAACGGAGTCTCACTCTATCTCCCAGGCTGGATTGCAGTGGTACAGTCTCAGCTCACTGCAACCTCTGCCTCCCGGGTTCAAGCGATTCTCCTGCCTCAGTCTCCTGAGTAGCTAGAATTACAGGTGCCCACCACCGCACCTGGGTAATTTTTTGTATTTTTAGTAGAGACGGGGTTTCACCATGTTGGCCAGGCTGGTCTCAAACTCCTGGCCTCAAGTGATCTGCCTACTTCAGCCTCTCAAAGTGCTGGGATTACAGGTGTGAGCCACCGTGGCCGGACATGCTATATAATATCTATTAACATCCTAGAGGGGGTTCTTCTAAATGGTAGCTTGGGAAATTCTGCCTTATCTCAAAGGATGATGACTGAGGCTGGGAGGCATTCCCCGTGAAGTACTGAGTCCCGGGATAGACAAAAAAGCATGCATGCAATATCTGGGCATCCCCTGGTCCTCAAACTGGGCGTCGGACAGAAACCAGTTATGGTGGCAGAGCGGAGAGGGGAGCCAGCCCTCTCCCAGGTCCCCCAGCCAATCCTTGCTTAGCCATACATCAGCCCAAAGGGTAGTTAGCCCTGACTGCTGATTCTGGAATTCTAACCTCAAAGATTTTGGGTTTCAGATTCAGATAAGGAAGAAAAAACAACCATATTATTAAATTCAACGGGAAAACGAGTAAAAAGAAATAGATACGTTTAAACTTTATAGTATTTACATGATTAAACAAATGAAGTTCATTGCAGTTGGTGACATTTTCCATACATAATTTATCAGGTAATAATCCAGTAATCAATAATTTAATTTAAAAGAATTATATATAGATATATATACACACCTATAATATATACATATATATAGCTATAGATAAAGTGAAAAGGTTTAATGTGAGAAATAAAGTAACAAAAGAGAAGGTGCCTGTTGTTCCTTTCCCTCTTTTCTTAGTGGCTGTTTTCCCTGGGAGACCAAGTAACAACATGGGAGTGAGCTGATAGATGCTGACATGAAGAAGTTGTGACGGTGCCAGTTAGCAATTTGTAAACGCCAGGCAGGGGCACGTGCTTAATTATAATTGTACAAACTAACAATGTACATATTCCAGTT